>NW_027143411.1:0-62123 GCF_026170545.1 Melanerpes formicivorus | reverse complement strand
GCTGGATGCTGGGGCCTGGTTTGGGGCTGGGGCTGGGGGCAGGGCTGGGGCTTGGGCAGGGCTGGGGCTGGGGCTGGGCTGCGGCCGGGGCTGGGGCCGGGGGTGTGGTTGGTGCTGGGGCTGGGCTGGGGCAGGGCTGGGGCTGGGGCAGGGCCCGTGGCTGTAGACTGGGCTAGGGCTGGAGGTGGGGCAGGGCTGGTTTAGGGCTGGGCTGGGTTCGAGGTAGGGCTGGGGCTGCATCCATGGCTAGTGCGGGGCTGAGGGCAGGGCTGGGATAGGCCTGGGGTTGGGGCCGGGGCTGGGTTAGGGCTGGGCAGGGCTGGGGCCGGGGCCGGGGCTGGGGCTGGACTGGGGGCAGGGATGGGGCTGGGCTGGGGACAGGGCTGGGGTCGGGGCTTGGCCAGGGCTGGGGACGGCTGGGGCTGGGGCTGGGCTGAGGGCAGGGCTGGGGCTAGGCTAGGGCTATGGCTGGTGTGGGGTCTGGGACAGGGCTGGTGTGGGGTCTGGGACAGAGCTGGGGCTTGGGTTGGGGCTGGGGTGAGGGCAGGGCTGGGGCAGGACTGGAGCTGGGGCAGGGCTGGGGCTGGGGACAGGGCTGGGGCTGGGACTGGGGCGGGGACTGGGACAGGGCTGGGGCTGGGCTGGGGCTGGGGCTGGGGACAGAGCTGGGGCATGGCTGGGGATGGGCTGATGGCAGGGCTGGGGCACAGCTGGGGCCGGGCCTGCGGCTGGGGCTGGTGCGGGCACTGGGACAGGGCTGAAGCCGGGCTGGGGCTGGGTTCGGGGCAGGGCTGGGGCTGGGCTAGGGCTGGGCTGGGGCCGGGGCTGGAGGCTGGGCTGGGGGCTGGGAAGTGATGGGGCTGGGGCATGGCTGGGGCTGGGCTGGGGACAGGGCTGGGGCTGGGCTGGGGACAGGACTAGGGTCAAAGCTGGGGCAGGGCTGGAGGCAGGGATGGGGCTGGGACTGGGCTGCGACCGGGGCTGGGGCCGGAGGTGTGGCTGGGGCTGTGGCTGTGGCTGGAGCAGGGCTGGCGCTGTGGCTGGGCTGGGGCTGGGGCTGGGTCCAGGGCTGGGGCTGACCTGTGACTGGGGCATGGCTTGGGCAGGGCTGGGGCTGGGGCAGGGCTGTGGCCAGGGCTGGCGGCTGGGGCCGGGGCTGGGGCTAGGGCTGGTGCGAGGACTGGGACAGGGCTGGGACTGGGACTGGGTCCAGGGCTGGGGCAGGACTGGGGCTGGGTCTGGGCTGGGTCTGGGGGTGGGTCTGGGCTGGGGTCTGGGTTGGGCCTGGGGCAGGGCTGGGTTCGAGGCTGGGGCAGGGCTGGGGTAGGGCTGGGGCCGGGGCTGGGGCCGGGGCTGGGAGCAGGGCTGCGACTGGGGTTGGGGCCAGGGCTTGAGCTGGGTTGGGGCCGGGGCCGGGGCAGTGCTGGGGCTGGGGCTGGTGCGGGGACTGGGACAGGGCTGGGACTGGGACTGGGTCCAGGGCTGGGGCTGGGCTGTGGCTGTGGCTGGGGACAGAGCTGGGGCTTGGGTTGGGGCTGGGGTTGGGGCTGGGCTGGGGTGTGGGCTGGGCATGGGGCAGGGCTGGGCCCGAGGCTGGGGCAGGGCTGTGGTTGGGCTGGGGCCGGGTCTGGGGCTGGGCTGGGGATGGGGGCTGGGATGGGGCAGGACTGGGCCTGGGGCAGGAGCCTGGGCTAGGGGCAGGGCTGGGTTTGGGCTGGGGATGGGGGCTGGGATGGGGCATGACTGGGGCTGGGGCGTGGGCCGGGGCTAGGGACAGGGCTAGGGTAGTAGCTGGGGCAGGGCTGGGGCTGGGGGCTGGAACCAAGGCTTGGGCAGGGCTGGAGCCGGGGCTGGTGCAGGACTGGGTCAGAGCTGGGGCTGGGCTGGGGTTGGGGCTGGGCTGGGGTCTGGGCTGGGCACAGGGCAGGGCTGGGCCCGAGTCTGGGGCAGGGCTGGGGCTGGGGCAGGGCTGGGGCCGGGATGGGGCCGGGTGTGGGCCAGGGCTGGGGCTAGGCTAGGGCTGGGGCTGGTGTGGGGTCTGGGACAGGGCTGGGGCTGGGCTGTGGCTGTGGCTGGGGACAGAGCTGGGGCTTGGGTTGGGGCAGGGGTGAGGGCAGTGCTGGGGCAGGGCTGGGGCTGGGGCCTGGGCTGGGGCAGGACTGGGGCTGGGGCAGGGCTGGGGCTGGGCTTGGGACTGGGGCGGGGACTGGGACAGGGCTGGGGCTGGGCTGTGGCTGTGGCTGGGGACAGAGCTGGGGCAGGGCTGGTACTGCAAGAAGGGGGCCGCTTTAACGACCAATTTGATCTGCGGATTCCAACTTTATTGAGCATCAGACACATCTTATTTACAGTTTGCTATAATTATGCCCACTTGGCAACATACTATTGGTTGCTCTCTAACAGGTTGCATCATTGTTTTCACAACTCTGTGGAATTCTTCCATCCGGCCTAATTGCTCTCTTTCCCAGATCTCGCCTCCTCCTTATCTTGCTTGCCTCCCATCTCAGGGGCAGCTGGACTTCAGCATACCAAGCAATCAGCACTTTCTCACATCTCCCACTCTGCCACTATATTATCAACAGAGAATTCTTCAAGGCCTGAATTGCACAGGTGTTCCTGGGACCCATGTCCCCTCTTGCCCGACAACAATTCCCCCGTTTTTCTTTTGTGCAAGTAAGGCCTTGGAAGTTATTCTCTGAACACTTTGCATAATACAATTATAAACAAGTTTAACAATAATCAAAATGAGTACAATAATACCTAAGAACCTTAAAACTTACTACTATAATTAACAAACATATTTACATTAAGTCTGGGTATCCCTATCAGACATGTCTGAAAAAGTTCAATCAATTCATTATTACCTGTTATGTTGCACCTTTATTTTCTCTAGGATGGTCAAAAATCATAATTTGTTTAATGGTAGCAAGATTTCTTTAATCTGTAAAGGTAGATCTGGCCAGGCTCTAGCTTCACAGACAGAAAACTTGCAGGCAATCAGCAAGAGCAAAAGAGCTTCATTGCTTTGCCCAATATAAAATTACCCATAATAATGTGTTTTTGCTCATCCTAGTAATACTAATCTCTTATTGGTACCAACTTCACCCAAAAAGCAACCTTACAATAGTTTTCTTCATCTTATATAGTTTCATCATCTATATAAGCAAACTTATGCTAAATAGAAGGGAGGCATATGATAGTCTTAGAATAGGTGGTCAAATCCCTTCTCCCTACATTCAGTGTGGTAAGGGTCAAAGCATCCACTTTCACACATGCTCAATTGTGCAGGCTTCTTATCTGAAGAAAACAAATTCCCAGTTCTGAATGTTTATCTTTAAGACAGCTCCTTCTCAGTCGTGATGTCTCCAATTAACCAGACAGTGTCCTTGCAAGTCTGCAAGATAGGTTTCTTTCTCTTTACCCTCTAAACAGGCCTCACAAGATCCTGACCCTTAATCCCAGTGCACTCTAAGTCTTACAATTTTAACACAAATCACCAGTATATTCATCACAATTCCCCCCTTTTTTTTTTTTGTCACCATTGATTTGTGTTAAAATTTCCAGATATTTCAGAACCTTCTTAATTGGATCATAATTAAGTTCCTCTATTTCGATCACCTTCTGATCATAACCATTTGCTTGTAACTTATTGGCATAAGCAATCTTACTTAAAGGTCTTAGTATTTTGTAACAACTATTGCAGAGTATTATGCATAGCAATATTACAATTGTTCCAACAATATTACAAACAAATGTTTAAGCCAATTTAGATTTGGTAACCAGAAAGTTAATTTATCCCATATTTCTTTAAATCACAAGAAGTATCATCTAAAGAAATCTGATGTAATATCTGATTGTGGCTTACAATCGCCTGTAAATCTGTTTCCACCCGTTTATCTAGATTAACATAACTACAACAACTTACATTTATGACTACACATACACCCCCTTCCTTAACATATAAAAAATCCAAAGCTAATCTATTCTGAGTAGACATTTTCGAGAGACTATTGATTTCAATTTGCTGCACTTTTATTGCATCTATGCTTGCATTCATCATGATTTCAACTGTAGCAGAAAAATTTACCATTGCTTTTTCAAGTTCAAGTCTTTTCTCTCTGGTCTGATCAAGATTCCACACATGGGAACATGGTTTTTGATTTTGATTGGACTATTTATGTACAAATAGGGTTAGGATCAAAATTAGGCTCCACCAAGTATATGTGAACTCTGCCTCCTCGGCCTGCTGGGGTGCAACCAGCAGCCGGGTGTATTTTCTTCTCGGCAGCAGTTACATTCTTCAGGAGCCCTACAGATTTTTTAACTCCTTAACCCACTTCAAAATTCCATTTGGAGTCTCTTCTCTACTTCCTTGGTTAGTTTGTTTACCATTTCCCATTGTGCTTTTGTTATTTCAATTCCTCTTCCTTCAAAATCTTATGTCTCTTACTTTTCCTTTTACTAATCCTTTTAATTATTCCTGATATTTCCCAACTAAAATTTCTCTAGTCTTTATTTCCCACTTATGCCAATCCCTTTCAATAATTTTCCATGGGGATTTAAATCCTTTTTCTCACCACAAAATAGGTTTTCTGTATTTACCAGCCCAAACTGCCTATTTTCAAATTCAGCATTCAGGACAAAATATTTTTTGATTGATGCTTTTGACCCCAGATTATCAGAACAGTTATTGTGATCGATGTTCGACTTCGTGGGAAATGCTGTTTCCTCTCAGTCTTGGTTCTTCTGCACATTAGTGAAGGAATAGTTGTTAAAATTAATACCTATTTACTACAAACCTTAACTTATGCTAATACCAAAAATCCTTAAACCCTTAAAAAACTATGTTAAAATTAATCCATCAAATCAGTGTCTAAAAAGAAATAAAATTTTTACATTAACGAAAAAACACTTTCCAAAATTAAAAGCTGTTTATACATTCCTTAACTATATTACATGGAGCTCCTTTGAAATGCCTAGGCAGACAACTAAGAAGGTTCGAACCAAAAGAAAATCTTACAGTTTGAACTCTTAACTAAGTGCATACACCTTACTGCAATCACTACGTACTAAGTACTTATAAATACCAAATGCTTACTTATTCATTATGCTTATTAGAAAAACTTAACAAAACTCTAAATAACAAATCTCTGAAAGACGTTACAATCAGAAATGACAAAATGAGTACTGTTGCTTTAAATCAAAACAGAGTAGTGCGGCTAAAGCCGCTGCAGGGGAAAGGGGTGGGGGCTGCTGCCGTGGCAGCTGCTCCGCTGCTACTGTCGGTGCTGTCGGTGTCGGTGGTGCGTCAGCCGGTACCGCCTTGGTCGGAGCCGTCGGTATCCGCGGGGGCCGGCAGGGCTTGCAGGAGGAGTGCGGTGGCAGGAACGCTGTAACCGCGAGCCTCCAAGCGCTCCATTTTTTCTAAGAGGGGCCGTAAAGCAAAGTCGGCGCTGTTTGAATTCCTCGCTGCCGGTATTGTCTTCCGAATCCGAGCCGTCGCTGGCGATGTCAGAGGAAGGTTCCCCGCTGTGTGCAAACGGCAGTGGTGACGGCTGGTAAACGCGGTGTGGTCGCCGCAAGATGTATCGGGGGCGGCCCCGGTCGATCGGTCGACAGTTCTCAGACACATCTTTCAGCTGCAACTCAGATACACCTGGCGCTGCATCTCGTCCTGACAAAGTTGCTCTAACTGCAGCAGCCATTCGCTGTTTCAGTTCGTAGGTTTTAACACAGTTCATGCATTCTCGCCACGACTTTTGCAGTTTTATAGCAGTTTTATCACCATCTATAACCAAGTCCCACAACTTGTTCCTGTATTCTCTCCAACAAGCTTCATCAAAATAACTATCTCCGCTAGGGAAATGCCCTAAAGCGGATCTATGGGCCAAAAGTCCAGGCATTACTTTAGACGATATCTCCGCCTTACGCTTTTTGATGACACTGTATTTCGCCTGATGACTGCTTATAGGGTCGGCCTTGCCCTTTCGAGTTTGTGCGCAAAGGTACTAAGGCTGCCATAACCTGCTGACTATGCTCAAGCTGTTTTGTCATTGTCATTGACAACACCTCAGCCTGTTTTTGTAATCCCTTATCAATCACCTCCGTCAACATGGCCATCGGATTGCTTGGCAAGTCCTGAGCCCTCTGCAACAACTCGGCTACCGTCCATCTAGGATCTGCTGATGTAATAAGCTGCTGCGTCTGCTGGTTCCCATTCTGCATTAAACACTGCCTTAAAATTGCCTCTCGGATACCTTCTCCTACGCTTGCTGCTCTAAGTGCGGCAAGCAACTTATCCACAAATTCACCAAGAGGTTCCTGTCTACCTTGCTTAATTCCCATATAGTGAGGATTTGCATTTCCATCCTTCTGCTTGTCAAAAGCCATCCTTACTATCTGGGCTGATGCTTGCAAAACAGGCGGCTGTAAAAGTGCCTGTAACTCTGGTCTCTCATACTGTCCCGTTCCACACAACTGATCTCCTGTTACATCAAATAGTGGGTCGTTTTGCTGTCTTTGTACTCCAGCTGATTGTCTAGCTAGGTGTTCCCACTCATTCAAAAATGTCATAAATTGAGATGCTGTTAGGATTAGCTTCATAACATTATAAGAATCTCTAGGTAACATATTATAGTTCATATAAATAAAATCAATCATCTGTCTAGCTGGTTCAGATTGAACCCCAAATTGACTCGCAGTCTGTCTTAATTGAGATAACAATTTCCATGGCAATTGGGTTACATCAGCCTGGACAACATTCTGCTCCCCAGGGACCTGTGTATACATCACCGGAAAAGCTTGATGTGAAACAGCCAGCCGGCTAAACCCTTCCTGATCTCCTTCGGCGTTTAAGTGCTCTGCAACCTTTCGCCAATACTCTGTGTGCTTTCTTGCATGATCTTTAACACCACCTCCAGGATCTATCTCCCTGTTTGTCTCCTCTCCCTCACTTACTTTCTTGTCCTGTACAATTTGCTCAGCTAAAAGAGACGGGGAAGGCTCCCCAGCAGAGTCCTGTGTTACAGATTGTAATTCGACTCTGCCACCTAACCCTGTTACACACGCAGCCTTCTCCTTTCTTAAATAATCCTGAACCTCTTCTGACAAAGGCAACCCAGCATGTGTAACACTTGCTCCATTTGGGTCCGTATAATCTAATCGTACCCTGGCTTGATAAGCTGCCATTTGCTCAGCACGATGCTGATCCAATGCTGTCATAACCATCTTCCACCATTTTCCACACTCCTTTGCTCGTTTTTCATCATCTAAGCTATGCAGCCACAAGTCTTGTCCAGACTTTTTCCACTGCAATTTTTCAAACACCTCATTTGGGTCTTTAAAATATCCTAACTCTTCTGCATAGCTTAACAGCGGCACCAACTCCTTTGTAAAATTTAACTTACACTGTCGCTTTTCTAAAAAGCATATAAATAAATCATACGCTGCCTGCCTATCCATGTCCGTATTTAAACGTTAATACCTGTGCGCACAGTCCTCGTTTAAGCAGTTTCCGGCTCTACAACGTCTTCGGCTTCAAGGCTGTCTTCCCTTTTCTTGCAGCCTCCGGTACTGCTATCCCGGGCCGGCCGTCTTCTTGCCTCCCGGCTTACTGCGAATCTCTCAACGTCCCGAAGAACTTCTTAAACCCTAACGTTTGTCTTCATTAGGGTCCCTGTTCGGGCGCCACTTACTGCAAGAAGGGGGCCGCTTTAACGACCAATTTGATCAGCGGATTCCAACTTTATTGAGCATCAGACACATCTTATATACAGTTTGCTATAATTATGCCCACTTGGCAACATACTATTGGTTGCTCTCTAACAGGTTACATCATTGTTTTCACAACTCTGTGGAATTCTTCCATCCGGCCTAATTGCTCTCTTTCCCAGATCTCGCCTCCTCCTTATCTTGCTTGCCTCCCATCTCAGGGGCAGCTGGACTTCAGCATACCAAGCAATCAGCACTTTCTCACATCTCCCACTCTGCCACTATATTATCAACAGAGAATTCTTCAAGGCCTGAATTGCACAGTTGTTCCTGGGACCCATGTCCCCTCTTGCCCGACAACAGGCTGGGGCCAGGCCTGGGGCTGGGGCTGTGGCTGGGGCAGGGCTGGGCTAGGGCTGGGCTGGGGCCGGGGCTGGGGCTGGGCTGGGTGCAGGGATGGGCCTAGGCTGTGGCTGGGGCCGGGGCTGTAGCTGGGACTGGGTCAGGGCTGGGGCCGGGCTGGGGCTGGGGCCGGGGCTGGGCTAAGGGCAGGGCTGGGGTAGGGCTGGGGATGGGGGCTAGGATGGCGCATGACTGGGGCTGGGGCGTGGGCCGGGGCTAGGGACAGGGATAGGGTAGGAGCTGGGGCAGGGCTGGGGCTGGGGGCTGGAACCAAGGCTTGGGCAGGTGTGACCGTTTGAGGCTGTGCCCTTAAGAAAGGGAATATGGTGGACGGAAGTTGGTAAACGGAAAGAATAATCTAAACTATTTCATTAGTGAAGTGGGAGGAAGCGCCTTCTGAACTGGGAGTGAACTGGGAATGAACTGGGCACTCTGGTACTTCTATCTTCAGTCTTGCTTCCGCCTTTTCTCCGTGCAGCAGCTCTGTCTTGTGCTGGGCTTTCCGCCAAGGCTCCGGCCTTGAAAAACTGATAAGGCCTGTATTGACTCCTTTCCAATTAACACAAAACTGCTTTTAACTTCTTTCTTTCTTCTTTCTCCCTTTTTCTGACCTACTCTGGGGAAAGGGGGGGAAGAGGGGAGAGCGGAGGTGGGGAACCCCCTCTGCCGTGGGGGGTTACTCTCATTTCTGTGTTACTCTGTTGTATATCTTTGTATATATTGTAAATATTGTAAATTTGTAAATATTCCCCTGCAAATCCTACACTGATTTGTAAATATAGCTCCACTGCCTTGCTAATTCAGCTTGTGAGTTTTTTTTTTCCCTTTTACCTTACAAGGGGGAAGGGAGGAGGCTTCTTGGCCTTACCCTTCCACCCCACCACAGCTGGGGACAAAGCTGGGGCAGGGGCTGGGCCATGGCTGTGGCTGGGGCTGGGGCAGGGCTGGGGCTGGGCTGGGGCTGGGGCTGGGGCGGGTGTAGACGACGGAGATTGCGAATCAATACTGCTGACCAATGTGATCGAGTATTGTTCCTTTATTGTTCCAGTGTTGCAGGCCGATGGTTCAGGCCTGAGGTGCAGGCCTGTGGAGCAGGCCTGTAGTGCAAGTATAGCACGGTAAAGTGTAGAAGAAACAGGAGACAGGAAAGGCAGAAGTGCGTAGCAAGGCAACTGCTACAACTTATATAAACTCAGAGAGCCTCATTGGCATAGCTCCATTGGTTCCCTATGAGTGACCACACATTACACTATTACAGATTATTGGTCCAACTACTAATGACACAACGAGGTTGTTGATGCAGGTGCATGTCGTGTTGTCCCAAGATAACTGTCCATGTTTATAGCTACCAGTGTCTTGTTTTAGTTACATGCTGCAGGCACAGCACTGTTTTGCTACACTGCTAGCTAACTCTGCATTTATGGCCTACCAGCATGTCAGGCTCTAGGCCTGCACTGCCAGATTGCTCACACTGCTCGTCACTGGCATTGCCACAGGCGGGGACTGGGACAGGGCTGGGGCTGGGACTGGGTCCAGGGCTGGGGTTGAGCTGACGGCAGGGCTGGGCTAGGGCTGGGGATGGGGCAGGGCTGGGACTCTGGCTGGGCCTGGGACAGGGCTGGTGCTGGGCTGGGGGCAGATCTGGGCTAGCGCTGAGCTGGGTCCGGGACTGGGGCTGGGGATGGGGCAGGGCTGGGGCTGGGTTGGGACCGGGGCTGGGCTGGGGTAGGGCTGGGGCCGGGCTGGGGACAGGGCTGGGGCCGGGGCTGGGTCAGGGGGTGGGGACAGCTGGGGCTGGGGCTGGGCTGATGGCAGGGCTGTGGCAGTCCTGGAGATGCGGGCTGGGATGGGGCAGGACTGGGGCTGGGGCAGGGGCCGGGGCTGGGGACGGGGCTGGGGACAGGGCTGGGGCCCGAGCTGGGGACAGGGCTGGGGCCCGAGCTGGGGCAGGGCTGGGGCCAGGCTGGGGCTGGGTTCGGGGCAGGACTGGGGCTGGGTCCAGGGCTGGGGCTGGGCTGAGGGTAGCACTGAGCTAGGGCTGGGCTGGGGCCGGGGATGGGGCAGGGGGTGGAGCAGCGCTGGGTCTATGCTGGGGCTGGGGCTGGGCTGGGGGCAGGGATGGGGCTGGGGACAAGGCTGCGGCCGGGGCTGGGTCCGGGGGTGTGGCTGGGGCTGGGGCAGGGCCTGGGGTGGGGACTGGGACAGGGCTGGGGCTGGTACTGGTTCCAGGGCTGGGGCTGGGCTGTGGCTGTGGCTGGGGACAGGGCTGAGGCTGGGGTTGGGGCTGTGGTGAGGGCAGGGTGGGGGCAGGGCTGGGGATGGGGAAAGGGCTGGGGCCAGAGCTGGGGCTGGGGCTGGAGGCTAGGCTGGGGTCGGGCTGGGGCTGGGTGGAGGGCAGGGCTGTGGCAGGGCTGGGGATGGGGGCTGAGATGGGGGCAGGACATGGGCTGGGGCAGGGGCCTGGGCTGGGGACAGGGCTAGGGCTGGAGCTGGGGCAGGGCTGGGGCTGGTCTGGGGCTGGGCTGAGGGCAGGGCTGGGCTAGGGCTGGGGCTGGGGCAGGGCTGCGCTGGGGCTGGGCTGGGGCTGGGCTGAGGGCAGGGCTGGGCTAGGGCTGGGGCTGGGGCAGGGCTGGGCTGAGGGTAGGGCTCAGGCAGGGCTGGGGATAGGGCAGGGGCCGGGGCTGTGGACTGGGCTGGGGCCGGGGCTGGGGCAGGGCTGGCGCTGCGTCCATGGCTAGTGCTGGGCTGAGGGCAGGGCTGGGATAGGCCTGGGGATGGGGCCGGGGCTGGGTTAGGGCTGGGCAGGGCTGGGGCCGGGGCTGGGGCTGGGACTGGGGGCAGGGATGGGGCTGGGCTGGGGACAGGGTAGGGGCTGGACTGGGGCTGGGGCTAGGCTGGGGCAGGGCTGGGGCTGGGCTGTGGCTGGGGCTGGGTCCAGGGTGGGGCTGGGCTGTGGCTGGAGCTGGGCTGTGGATGTGAATGGGGAGGGGCTGGGCTGGGGCTGGGCTTGGGCGGGGCTGGGGCTGGGGCTGGGCTGAGGGCAGGGCTAGGGCAGGGCTGTGGCTGGGCTGTGGCTGGAGCTGGGTTGGGGCTGTGAATGGGGCTGGGGCTGGGCTGGGGCTGGGCTGGGGCAGGGCTGGGGAAGAGGCTGGGGTGGGGCTGGGGCTGGGGCAGGGCTGGGGAAGAGGCTGGGGTGGGGCTGGGGCTGGGTCCAGGGCTGGGGCTGGGCTGGGACCAGGACTGGGCTGGGGCAGGGACTGGGGCAGGGCTGGGGCTGGGGCTGGGGCTGGGTGGTGGCTGGGGCTGGGATGGGGCAGGGCTGGGGCTGGGCTGGGGGGCAGGGATGGGGATGGGGCTGGGGCTGGGGCTTGGGCTGGGGCAGGGCTAGGCCTGGGCTGGGGATGAGGCTGGGCTGGGGCTGGGGCTGGGTCCAGGGCAGGGCTGGGGCTGGGGCTGGGGCTGGGGCCGGGCTTGGGCTGGGCTGGGGGCAAGGATTTGGCAGGGGGCGGGGGCCGGGCCAGGGCTTGGGCTGGGCTGGGACAGGGGCTGGGCTGGGGCCGAGTCTGGGTCCGGGGGTTGGTCCGGGGCAGGGGCAGGGCTGGGGCTGGGGCTGGGCTGGGGCCAGGGATGAAGCCGTGAGTGGGGCTTGGCTGGGCCGGGGCTGGGGCCGGGGGTGGGGTTGGGGCTGGGACTGGGTCGGGGACTGGGACGGGACTGGGTCGGGGACTGGGACAGGGCTGGGGCTGGGTCTGGGTAAGGGGCTGGGTCAGGGCTGGGGCTGGGGCTGGGCTGGGCCTGGGCTGGGGATGAGGCTGGGGTGGGGCTGGGGCTGGGTCCTGGACAGGGGCTGGGCTGGGGTTGGGGCTAGGCTGGGGCAGGGCTGGGGCAGGGCTGGGTCCAGGTTGGGGCTGGGGCTGGGGCTGGGCTGGGGGCAGGGCTGGGGCTGGGCGGTGGCTGGGGCTGGGCTGGGGCTGAACTGGGGCTGGGACTGGGTCCAGGGCAGGGGCAGGACTGGGGCTGGGGCTAGGCTGGGGCAGGGCTGGGCTGGGCTGGGGCTGGGGCTGAGTGCAGGGTTGGGCTGGGTCCGGGGCTGGGGCAGGACTGGGGCTGGGTCCAGGGCTGGGGCTGGGCTGTGCTGTGCCTGGGGCTGGGCTGCGGCTGGGCTGGGGCTGGGGCTAGGCCGGGGCAGGGCTGGGGCAGGGGCTGGGCTGGGGCGAGGGTGGGGCTGGGCTGGGGCTGGGGCAGGGCTGGGGCCGGGCTGGGGCTGGGTTCGGTGCAGAGCTGGGGCTGGGGCAGGGCAGGGGCTGGGGCAGGGCTGGGGCTGGGGCTGGGCTGGGGGCAGGAATGGGGATGGGCCTGGGCTGGGCTGGGGGAATGGATGGGGCTGGGTCTGGGGCTTGGGCTGGGGCTTGGGCTGGGCTGGGGATGAGGCTGGAGTGGGGCTGGGTCTGGGGCTTGGGCTGGGGCTTGGGCTGGGCTGGGGATGAGGCTGGAGTGGGGCTGGGCTGGGGCTGGGGCTAGCCTGGGGCAGGTCTGGGGCTGGGCTGGGGCTGGGCTGGGACCAGGACTGGGTTGGGCAGGGACTGGGGCAGGGCTGGGGCTAGGGCTGGGGCTTGGCTGGGGCTGGGTCCAGGGCAGGGGCTGGGCTGGGTCTGGGGCTTGGGCTGGGGCAGGGCTGGACCTGGGCTGGGGATGAGGCTGGAGTGGGGCTGGGGCTGGGTCCAGGGCAGGGGCTGGGCTGGGGATGGGGTTGGGCTGGGGCAGGGCTGGAGCTGGGGTTGGGCTGGGGCTGGGGCTGGGGCTGGGCTGGGGCTGGGGCTGGGTCCAGGGCTGGGGCTGGGCTGTGGCTGGAGCTGGGCTGGGGCTGAGGGTGGGGCTGGGGCTGGGCTGGGGCCGGGGCTGCGACTGGGGCTGGGTCCAGGGCTGGGGTTGGGCTGGGGCTGGGGCTGGGGCTGGGCTGGGGCTGGGTCCTGGGCAGGGGCTGGGTCCAGGGCAGGGGCTGGGCTGGGGCTGGGGCTGGGCCGGGGCAGGGCTGGGGCTGGGGCAGGGCTGCGGCTGGAGCTGGGCTGGGTCCAGGGATGGGGCCGTGAGTGGGGCTTGGCTGGGGCCGGGGCTGGGGCAGGGACTGGGGAGAGGGCTGGGGCTGGGGCTGGGGCTGGGCTGGGGCTGGGGCTGGGTCCAGGGCTGGGGCTGGGCTGTGGCTGGAGCTGGGCTGGGGCTGAGGGTGGGGCTGGGGCTGGGCTGGGGCCGGGGCTGCGACTGGGGCTGGGTCCAGGGCTGGGGTTGGGCTGGGGCTGGGGCTGGGCTGGGGCTGGGTCCTGGGCTGGGGCTGGGTCCAGGGCAGGGGCTGGGCTGGGGCTGGGGCTGGGCCGGGGCAGGGCTGGGGCTGGGGCAGGGCTGCGGCTGGAGCTGGGCTGGGTCCGGGGATGGGGCCGTGAGTGGGGCTTGGCTGGGGCCGGGGCTGGGGCGGGGACTGGGAGAGGGCTGGGGCTGGGACTGGGTCCAGGGCTGGGGCTGGGCTGGTGCTGGGGCTGGGCTGGAGCAGGGCTGGGGCTGGGGCTGGGCTGGGGGCAGAGATGGGGATGGGTCTGGGCTGGGCTGGGGGAACGGATGGGGCTGGGGCTGGGGCTGGGGCTTGGGCTGGAGATGAGGCTGGAGTGGGGTCGGGGCTGGGTCCAGGGCAGGGGCTGGGCTGGGGCTGGGGCTAGGCTAGGGCAGGGCTGGGGCTGGGCTGGGGCTGGGGCTGGGTCCAGGTTAGGGCTGGGCTGGGGCTGGGGCTAGGCTGGGGCAAGGCTGGGGCTTGAGCTGGGGCTGGGTCCAGGGTGAGGCTGGGGTTGGGCTGGGGGCAGGGCTGGGGCTGGGCGGTGGCTGGGGCTGGGCTGGGGTTGGGACTGGGTCCAGGGTAGGGGCTGGACTGGGGCTGGGGACTAGGGCAGGGGGAGGGCTGGGGCTGGGGCTGGGCTGGGGACGATGGTGGGGCTGGGGCTGGGGCTGGGGCTGCGGACAGGGCTGTGGCCGAGCTAGGGCAGGGCTGTGGCCGAGCTAGGTCTGGGCTGAGGGCAGGGCTGGGGTAGGGCTGGGGCTGGGGCAGGGCTGTGACCGGGGCTGAGGCTGGGCTGGGGTCTGGGCTGGGGCCTGGGACAGGGCTGGGCCCGAGGCTGGGGCAGGGCTGGGGTAGGGCTGGGGCTGGGGCTGGGCTGCGGCCGAGGCTGGGGCAGGGCTGGGGTAGGGCTGGGACCAGGACTGGGCTGGGGCCGAGTCTGGGGCAGGGGCTGGGGCCGGGGCACGGGCAGGGCTGGGGCAGGGCTTGAACTGGGGCTGGACTGGGGCCAAGGTTGGGTCTGGGGCTGGGCTGGTGGTGAGGGTGGGGCTGGGGCTGGGGCTGTGGAAAGGGCTGGGGCTGGGGCTGAGGTAGGGGTAGGGCTGGGGCTGGATTGGGGCCAGGGCTGGGGCAGGGCTGGGGCTGGGGTTGGGCCTTGGGCTGGGGCTGGGCTGGGGCGGGGCTGGGGCTGGGGCTGGGCTGAGGGCAGGGCTGGGGCAGGGTTGGGGATGGGGCTGGGCTGGGGCTGGGTCCAGGGCTGTGGCTGGGCTGTGGCTGTTTATGGTGCTGGGGCTGGGCTGGGGCTGGGCTGGGGCAGGGCTGGGGCTAGGGCTGGGGCTGGGCTGGGGCTGGGTCCAGGGCAGGGGCTGGGTTGGGGCTGGGGCTGGGCCGGGGCAGGGCTGGGGCAGGGGCTGGCCTTTGGCCGAGGGTGGGGCTGGGGCTGGGGCTGAGGGCAGGGGCCCGGGCTGGGGACAGGGCTGGGCTGGGGCTGGGGCTGGGGGCTGGGGCCGGGGCTGGGGCCGGGCTTGGGCTGGGCTGGGGGCAAGTGTTGGGCAGGGGCGGGGGACGGGCCAGGGCTTGGGCTGGGCTGGGACCGGGGCTGGGCTGGGGTAGTGCTGGCACAGGGCTGGGGCTGTGGCTGGGTCTGGGGCGGGGACTGGGGCAGGGCTAGGACGGGGGCTGGGTTGGGCTGGGGTCTGGGCTGGGCCTGGGACAGGGCTGGGCCCGAGGCTGCGGCAGGGCTGGGGTAGGGCTGGGGCTGGGGCTGGGCTGGGGGAGGGCTGGGACCAGGACTGGGCTGGGGCCGAGTCTGGGGCAGGGGCTGGGGCCGGGGCAGGAGCAGGGCTTGAACTGGGGCTGGACTGGGGCCAAGGTTGGGTCTGGGGCTGGGCTGGTGGTGAGGGTGGGGCTGGGGCTGGGGCTGCGGAAAGGGCTGGGGCTAGGGCTGAGGTAGGGGTAGGGCTGGGGCTGGATTGGGGCCAGGGCTGGGGCAGGGCTGGGGCTGGGGCTGGGCTGAGGGCAGGGCTGGGGCTGGGCCGGGGCAGGGCTGGGCTGGGGCAGGGCTGGGGCAGGGCTGGGGCTGGGCCGGGGCAGGGCTGGGGCTGGGGCAGGGCTGGGCTGGGGCCGGGGATGGGGCCATGAGTGGGGCTTGGCTGGGGCTGGGGCTGGCGCTGGGGCTGGGCCGGGGCAGGGCTGGGCTGGGGCAGGGCTGGGGCCAGGCTGTGTCTGGGGCTGGGCTCAGGGTAGGGCTGGGGCTGGGGGCTGGGATGGGGCAGGACTGGGACTGGGGCAGGGGCACGGGCCAAGGCTGGGGACAAGCCTAGGGCTGGAGCTAGGGCAGGACTTGGGCCAGGCTGGTGCTGGGTTCGGCTCAGGGGTGGGGCTGGGTCCAGGGCTGGGTCTGGGCTAGGGCAGGGCTGGGGCTGGGGCTGGGCTGGGGCTGGGGATGAGGCTGGGGTGGGGCTGGGGCCGGGTCCAGGGCAGGGTCTGGGCTAGGTCTGGGTCTGGGCTGGGTCTAGGGCTGGGGCTGGGTCTGGGCTGGGGCTTGGGCTGGGGCAGGGCTGGGCCTGGGCTGGGACCAGGACTGGGCAGGGGCCGAGTCTGGGGCAGGGGCTGGGGCCAGGGCACGGGCAGGGGCTGGGGCAGGGCTTGAACTGGGGCTGGACTGGGGCCAAGGTTGGGTCTGGGGCTGGGCTGGTGGCGAGGGTGGGGCTGGGGCTGGGGCTGTGGAAAGGGCTGGGGCTAGGGCTGAGGTAGGGGTAGGGCTGGGGCTGGATTGGGGCCAGGGTTGGGGCAGGGCTGGGGCTGGGGCTGGGCCTTGGGCTGGGGCTGGGTTGGTGCAGGGCTGGGGCTGGAACCAAGGCTGGGGTAGGGCTGGGGCTGGGGCTGGAACCAAGGCTGGGGCAGGGCTAGGGCTGGGGCTGGAACCAGGGCTGGGGCAGGGCTGAGGTCTGGCCAGGGGCTGGGGCTGGGGCAGGGCTGGGGCTGGGGCTGGAACCAGGGCTGGGGCAGGGCTGAGGTCTGGCCAGGGGCTGGGGCTGGGTAGGGCTGGGGCTAGGCTGGGGCAGGGCTGGGGCTGGGCTGGGGCCGGACTGGGATCAGGACTGGGCTGGGGCAGGGACTGGGGCAAGGCTGGGGCTGGGGCTGGGGCTGGGCTGTGGCTGGAGCTGGGCTGTGGCTGTGAATGGGGCTGGGGCTGGGCTGGGGCTGGGCTGGGGCCGGGCTTGGGCTGGGCTGGGGGCAAGGATTGGGCAGGGGCGGGGGACGGGCCAGGGCTTGGGCTGGGCTGGGACCAGGGCTGGGCTGGGGTAGTGCTGGCACAGGGCTGGGTCTGGGGCTGGGACTGGGGCGGGGACTGGGGCAGGGCTAGGACGGGGGCTGGGCTGGGGCCGAGTCTGGGTCCGGGGCTCGGTCCGGGGCAGGGGCAGGGCTGGGGCAGGGCTGGAACTGGGGCTGGGCTGGGGCTGTGCTGGTGCTCTGCTGGGGGTGGGCTGGGGACTAGGGCTGGGGCTGGGGCTGGGCTGGGGGCAGGGCTGGGCCTGGGCTGGGGATGAGGCTGGGGTGGGGCTGGGGCTGGGTCCAGGGCAGGGCTGGGGCTTGGGCTGGGCTGGGACCGGGGGCTGGGCTGTGGTAGTGCTGGCACAGGGCTGGGGCTGGGGCTGGGGCTGGGGCTGCGGACAGGGCTGGGGCTAGGGCTGAGGTAGGGGTAGGGCTGGGGCTGGATTGGGGCCAGGGCTGGGGCAGGACTAGGCTTGAGGCTGGGCCTTGGGCTGGGGTTGGGTTGGTGCAGGGCTGGGGCTGGGGCTGGAACCAAGGCTTGGGTAGGGCTGGGGCTGGGGCTGGAGCCAGGGTTGGGGCAGGAGCCAGGGTTGGGGCAGGGCTGAGGTCAGGCCTGGGGCTGCGGCTGGGGCAGGGCTGGGGCTAGGCTGGGGCTGGGCCTGGGACTGGGCTGTGGCTGGGGCTGGGGACAGGGCTGGGGCCAGGCTGTGTCTGGGGCTGGGCTCAGGGTAGGGCTGGGGCTGGGGGCTGGGATGGGGCAGGACTGGGACTGGGGCAGGGGCACGGGCCGAGGCTGGGGACAAGCCTAGGGCTGGAGCTAGGGCAGGGCTGGGGCCAGGCTGGTGCTGGGTTCGGCTCAGGGGTGGGGCTTGGTCCAGGGCTGGGTCTCGGTCTGGGCTGGGTCTAGGGCTGGGGCTGGGGCTGGGCTGGGGCTTGGGCTGGGGCAGGGCTGGGCCGGGGCCGGGTCCAGGACTGGGCTGGGGCCGAGTCTGGGGCAGGGGCTGAGGCCAGGGCACGGGCAGGGCTGGGGCAGGGCTTGAACTGGGGCTGGACTGGGGCCAAGGTTGGGTCTGGGGCTGGGCTGGTGGCGAGGGTGGGGCTGGGGCTGGGGCTGCGGAAAGGGCTGGGGCTAGGGCTGAGGTAGGGGTAGGGCTGGGGCTGGATTGGGGCCAGGGTTGGGGCAGGGCTGGGGCTGGGGCTGGGCCTTGGGCTGGGGCTGGGTTGGTGCAGGGCTGGGGCTGGGGCTGGAACCAAGGCTGGGGCAGGGCTGGGGCTGGGGCTGGAACCAAGGCTGGGGCAGGGCTGGGGCTGGGGCTGGAACCAGGGCTGGGGCAGGGGCTGAGGTCTGGCCAGGGGCTGGGGCTGGGGCAGGGCTGGGGCTAGGCTGGGGCTGGGCCTGGGGCTGGGCTGGGCTGGGGCTGGGGACAGGGCTGAGGGCACGGCTGGGCTGGGGCTGGGGACAGGGCTGAGAGCACGGCTGGGCTAGGCCTGGGGCTGGGGCAGGGCTAGGTTAGGGCTGGGCTGAGGCCGGGGGCAGGGGCTGGGACTGGGACTGGGGCAGGGCAGGGCTGGGCTAGGGCTGGGGCTGGGCTGGGGCAGGGCTGGGGCTGGGGCGGGGCTGGGCTGGGGGCAGAGCTGGGGCTGGAGCTGCGGCTGGGGCTTGGGCTGGGCTGGGGCTGGGTCCAGGGCAGGGGCTGGGCAGGGGCTGGGGCTAGGCTGGGGCAGGGCTGGGGCTGGGGCTGGGTCCAGGGTGGGGCTGTGTCCAGGGCTGGGGTAGGACTGGGGCCGGGCTGGGGTTGGGGCTGGGCTGAGGGCAGGGCTGGGGCAGGGCTGGGGATGGGTTCGGTGCAGGGCTGCGCTGGGGCCGGGGATGGGGCCGTGAGTGGGGCTTGGCTGGGGCTGGGGCTGGGTCCAGGGTGGGGCTGTGTCCAGGGCTGGGGTACGACTGGGGCCGGGCTGGGGTTGGGGCTGGGCTGAGGGCAGGGCTGGGGCTGGGCCGGGGCAGGGCTGGGCTGGGGCAGGGCTGGGGCAGGGCTGGGGCTGGGGCTGGGGCTGGGCTGGGGCTGGGCCGGGGCAGGGCTGGGGCTGGGGCAGGGCTGGGCTGGGGCCGGGGATGGGGCCATGAGTGGGGCTGGGCTGGGGCTGGGGCTGGGGCTGGCGCTGGGGCTGGGCCGGGGCAGGGCTGGGTTGGGGCAGGGCTGGGGCAGGGCTGGGGTTGGGGCAGGGCTGTGGCTGGAGCTGGGCTGGGGCTGAGGGTGGGGCTGGGGCTAGGCTAGGGCTGGGCTGGGGCTGGGACTGGGCCTGGGTCCAGGTTTGGGGCTGGGCTGGGGCTGGGGCTGGGGGCGAGGGTGGGGGCTGGGGCTGGGGCCGGGGCTGTGGACAGGGCTGGGGCCAATGCTGGGGCAGGGCTGGGGCCAGGCTGGGGCTGGGTTCGGTGCAGGGCTGGGGCTGGGCAGGGCAAGGGCTGGGGCAGGGCTGGGCTACGGCTGGGCTGGGACCGGGGATGGGTCCGGGGGTGGGGCTGGGGCTGGGCCTGGGCTGGGAATGAGGCTGGGCTGGGGCTGTGGCTGGGCTGGGGCAGGGCTGGGCCTGGGCCTGGGACTCGGCTGTGGCTGGGGCTGGGGACAGGGCTGGGGCCAGGCTGTGTCTGGGGCTGGGCTCAGGGTAGGGCTGGGGCTGGGTCCAGGGCTGGGGCTGGGGGCTGGGATGGGGCAGGACTGGGACTGGGGCAGGGGCACGGGCCAAGGCTGGGGACAGGGTTAGGGCTGGAGCTAGGGCAGGGCTGGGGCCAGGCTGGTGCTGGGTTCGGCTCAGGGGTGGGGCTTGGTCCAGGGCTGGGTCTGGGCTAGGGCAGGGCTTGGGGCTGGGGCTGGGCTGGGGCTGGGGATGAGGCTGGGGTGGGGCTGGGGCCGGGTCCAGGGCAGGGTCTGGGCTGGGTCTGGGTCTGGGCTGGGTCTAGGGCTGGGGCTGTGCTGGTGCTGTGCTGGGGGTGGGCTGGGGACTAGGGCTGGGGCAGGGCTGGGGGCTGGGCATGGATTGTGACTGGGCAGGGGTAGGGCTGGGGCTGGGGCTGGGCTGGGGACGACGGTGGGGCTGGGGCTGGGGGCTGGGCCCGAGGCTGCGGCAGGGCTGGGGTAGGGCTGTGGCTGGGGCTGGGCTGCGGCCGAGGCTGGGGCAGGGCTGGGGTAGGGCTGGGGCTGGGGCTGGGCTGGGGCTTGGGCTGGGGCAGGGCTGGGCC
This sequence comes from Melanerpes formicivorus, assembly GCF_026170545.1. Taxonomy (NCBI): domain Eukaryota; kingdom Metazoa; phylum Chordata; class Aves; order Piciformes; family Picidae; genus Melanerpes; species Melanerpes formicivorus. Next base: position 42,174 of record NW_027143411.1, on the reverse strand, counting down.
TGGGCTGGGACCAGGACTGGGCTGGGGCCGAGTCTGGGGCAGGGGCTGGGGCCGGGGCACGGGCAGGGCTGGGGCAGGGCTTGAACTGGGGCTGGACTGGGGCCAAGGTTGGGTCTGGGGGCTGGGCTGGTGGCGAGTGTGGGGCTGGGCCTGGGCTGCGGAAAGGGCTGGGGCTAGGGCTGAGGTAGGGGTAGGGGTGGGGCTGGATTGGGGCCAGGGTTGGGGCAGGGGCTGGGGCTGGGGGCTGGGCCTTGGGCTGGGGGCTGGGTTGGTGCAGGGCTGGGGCTGGGGGCTGGAACCAGGGCTGGGGCAGGGCTGAGGTCTGGCCAGGAGCTGGGGCTGGGGCAGGGCTGGGGCTAGGCTGGGGCTGGGCCTGGGGCTGGGCTGGGCTGGGGCTGGGGGACAGGGCTGAGGGCACGGCTGGGCTGGGTCTGGGGACAGGGCTGAGAGCACGGCTGGGCTAGGGCTGGGGCTGGGCTGGGGCAGGGCTGGGGCTGGGGGCTGGGCTGGGGGCAGGGCTGGGGCTGGGGCTGGGTCCAGGGCAGGTGGCTGGGCACGGGCTGGGGCTTAGCTGGGGCAGGGCTGGGGCTGGGCTGGGGCTGGAGCTGGGTCCAGGGTGGGGCTGTGTCCAGGGCTGGGGTAGGACTGGGGCCGGGCTGGGGTTGGGGCTGGGCTGAGGGGCAAGGCTGGGTCAGGGCTGGGGATGGGTTCGGTGCAGGGCTGCGCTGGGGCCGGGGATGGGGCCGTGAGTGGGGCTTGGCTGGGGCTGGGGCTGGGGCTGGGCTTGGGCAGGGCTGGGGCTGGGGCTGCAGCTGGGGCTTGGGGTGGGCTGGGGCTGGGTCCAGGGCAGGGGCTGGGCAGGGGCTGGGGCTAGGCTGGGGCAGGGCTGGGGCTGGGCTGGGGCTGGAGCTGGGTCCAGGGTGGGGCTGTGTCCAGGGCTGGGGTAGGACTGGGGCCGGGCTGGGGTTGGGGCTGGGCTGAGGGCAGGGCTGGGGCTGGGCCGGGGCAGGGCTGGGCTGGGGCAGGGCTGGGGCAGGGCTGGGGCTGGGCCGGGGCAGGGCTGGGGCTGGGGCAGGGCTGGGCTGGGGCCGGGGATGGGGCCATGAGTGGGGCTTGGCTGGGGCTGGGGCTGGCGCTGGGGCTGGGCCGGGGCAGGGCTGGGCTGGGGCAGGGCTGGGGCAGGGCTGGGGCTGGGGCAGGGCTGTGGCTGGAGCTGGGCTGGGGCTGAGGGTGGGGCTAGGGCTGGGCTGGGGCTGGGACTGGGCCTGGGTCCAGGGTTGGGGCTGGGCTGGGGCTGGGGCTGGGCTGGGGTCGAGGGTGGGGCTGGGGCTGGGGCCGGGGCTGGGGACAGGGCTGGGGCCAATGCTGGGGCAGGGCTGGGGCCAGGCTGGGGCTGGGTTCGGTGCAGGGCTGGGGATGAGCAGGGCAAGGGCTGGGGCAGGGCTGGGCTACGGCTGGGCTGGGACCGGGGATGGATCCGGGGGTGGGGCTGGGGCTGGGGCTGGGGCAGGGCTGGGCCTGGGCTGGGGATGAGGCTGGGCTGGGGCTGGGGCTGGGTCCAGGGCTGGGGCTGGGCTGGGGCTGGGACTGGGGCAGGGCTAGGGCTGGGCTGGGGGCAAGGATCGAGTATAGGCTGGGGCTGGGCCAGGGTTTGGGCTGGGCTGGGACCGGGGCTGGGCTGGGGTAGGGCTGGCACAGGGCTAGGCCTGGGGCTGGGCTGGGGCCGAGTCTGGGGCCTGGGCTGGGGCCGGGCCAGGGGCAGGGCTGGGGCAGGGCTTGAACTGGGGCTGGGCTGGTGGTGAGGGTGGGCCTGCAGCTGGGGCTGAGGTAGGGGTAGGGCTGGGGCTGGATTGGGGCCAGGGCTGGGGCTGGGGCTGGAACCAAGGCACGGGGAGGGCTGGGGCTGGGGCTGGAGCCAGGGCTGGGGCAGGAGCCAGGGCTGGGGCAGGGCTGAGTTCAGGCCTGGGGCTGGGGCTGGGGCGGGGCTGGGGGCTGGGACAGGGCTGGGGCCAGGCTGGGTCTGGGGCTGGGCTGGGGGCAGGGCTGGGGCTGGGGGCTGCGATGGGGCCAGGCTGGTTCTGGGGCTGGGCTGGGGGCAGGGCTGGGGCTGGGGGCTGGGATGGGGCAGGACTGGGACTGGGGCAGGGGCACGGGCCGAGGCTGGGGACAGGGCTAGGGCTGGAGCTAGGGTAGGGCTGGGGCCAGGCTGGGGCTGGGTTCGGCTCAAGGGTGGGGCTTGGTCCAGGGCTGGGGCTGGAGCTAGGGCAGGGCTGGGGCCAGGCAGGGGCTGGGTTCGGCTCAGGGGTGGGGCTTGGTCCAGGGCTGGGGCTGGGCTAGGGCAGGGGCTGGGGCTGGGGCTGGGCTGGGGCTGGGTCCAGGGCTGTGGCTGGGCTGTGGCTGGAGCTGGGCTAGGGCTGAGGGTGGGGCTGCGGCTGGGCTAGGGCTGGGCTGGGGCTGGGGCTGCGACTGGGGCTGGATCCAGGGCTGGGGCTGGGCTGTGGCTGTGGCTGGGCTGGGGCAGGGCTGGGGCTGTGGCTGTGGCTGGGCTGGGGCTGGGCCGAGGCAGGGCTGGGCTGGGGCAGGGCTGGGGCCGGGGCAGGGGCAGGGCTGGGGCAGGGCTGGAACTGGGGCTGGGCTGGGGCCAAGGTTGCCGCTGGGGCTGGGCTGGTGGCGAGGGTGGGGCTGGGGCTGGGGCGGAGGTAGGGGTAGGGCTGGGGCTGGATTGGGGCCAGGGCTGGGGTAGGACTAGGCTTGAGGCTGGGCCTTTGGCTGGGGCTGGGTTGGCGCAGGGCTGGGGCTGGGGCTGGAACCAAGTCTTGGGCAGGGCTGGGGCTGGGGGCTGGGATGGGGCCAGGCTGGGTCTGGGGTGGGCTGGGGGCAGGGCTGGGGCTGGGGGCTGGGATGGGGCAGGACTGGGACTGGGGCAGGGGCACGGGCCGAGGCTGGGGACAGGGCTAGGGCTGGAGCTAGGGCAGGGCTGGGGCCAGGCTGGTGCTGGGTTCGGCTCAGGGGTGGGGCTTGGTCCAGGGCTGGGTCTGGGCTAGGGCAGGGCTGGGGCTGGGGCTGGGCTGGTGGCGAGGGTGGGGCAGGGGCTGGGGCTGATGCTGCGGACAGGGCTGGGGCTAGGGCTGAGGTAGGGGTAGGGCTGGGGCTGGATTGGGGCCAGGGCTGGGGCAGGACTAGGCTTGAGGCTGGGCCTTGTGCTGGGGCTGGGTTGGCGCAGGGCTGGGGCTGGGGCTGGAACCAAGGCTTGGGCAGGGCTGGGGCTGGATCCAAGGCTTGGGCAGGGCTGGGGCTGGGGCTGGAGCCAGGGCTGGGGCAGGAGCCAGGGCTGGGGCAGGAGCCAGGGCTGGGGCAGGGCTGAGGTCAGGCCTGGGGCTGGGGCTGGGGCAGGGATTGGGCCTAGGCTGGGGCTGGGCCTGGGGTGGGCTGTGGCTGTGGCTGGGGACAGGGCTGGGGCCAGGCTGGGTCTGGGGCTGGGCTGGGGGCAGGGCTGGGGCTGGGGCTGGGCTGGGGCTGGGTCCAGGGCTGTGGCTGGGCTGTGGCTGGAGCTGGGCTGGGGCTGAGGGTGGGGCTGGGGCTGGGCTAGGGCTGGGCTGGGGCCAGGGCTGCGACTGGGGCTGGATCCAGTGCTGGGGCTGGGCTGTGGCTGTGGCTGGGCTGGGGCAGGGCTGGGGCTGGGGCTGGTGCAGGGCTGGGGCTGGGCCGGGGCAGGGCTGGGCTGGGGCTGGGTCCAGGGCAGGGGCTGAGAAGGGGCTGGGGCTAGGCTGGGGCAGGGCTGGGGCTGGGGCTGGGGCTGGGGCTGGGTCCAGGGTGGGGCTGTGTCCAGGGCGGGGCTGTGTCCAGGGCTGGGGTAGGACTGGGGCCGGGCTGGGGTTGGGGCTGGGCTGAGGGCAGGGCTGGGGCAGGGCTGGGGATGGGTTGGGTGCAGGGCTGCGCTGCGGCCGGGGATGGGGCCGTGAGTGGGGCTTGGCTGGGGCTGGGGCTGGGCTTGGGCAGGGCTGGGGCTGGGGCTGCAGCTGGGGCTTGGGCTGGGCTGGGGCTGGGTCCAGGGCAGGGGCTGGGCAGGGGCTGGGGCTAGGCTGGGGCAGGGCTGGGGCTGGGCTGGGGTTGGGGCTGGGCTGAGGGCAGGGCTGGGGCTGGGCCGGGGCAGGGCTGGGCTGGGGCAGGGCTGGGGATGGGTTCGGTGCAGGGCTGTGCTGGGGCCGGGGATGGGGCCGTGAGTGGGGCTTGGCTGGGGCTGGGGCTGGGCTTGGGCAGGGCTGGGGCTGGGGCTGCAGCTGGGGCTTGGGCTGGGCTGGGGCTGGGTCCAGGGCAGGGGCTGGGCAGGGGCTGGGGCAAGGGTGGGGCAGGGCTGGGGCTGGGCTGGGGCTGGGGCTGGGTCCAGGGTGGGGCTGGGTCCAGGGCTGGGGTACGACTGGGGCCGGGCTGGGGTTGGGGCTGGGCTGAGGGCAGGGCTGGGGCTGGGCCGGGGCAGGGCTGGGCCGGGGCAGGGCTGGGGCTGGGGCAGGGCTGGGCTGGGGCCGGGGATGGGGCCATGAGTGGGGCTTGGCTGGGGCTGGGGCTGGGGCTGGCGCTGGGGCTGGGCCGGGGCAGGGCTGGGCTGGGGCAGGGCTGGGGCAGGGCTGGGGCTGGGGCAGGGCTGTGGCTGGAGCTGGGCTGGGGCTGAGGGTGGGGCTGGGGCTGGGCTAGGGCTGGGCTGGGGCTGGGGCTGGGCCTGGGTCCAGGTTTGGGGCTGGGCCTGGGTCCAGGTTTGGGGCTGGGCCGGGGCTGTGGACAGGGCTGGGGCCAATGCTGGGGCAGGGCTGGGGCCAGGCTGGGGCTGGGTTCGGTGCAGGGCTGGGGCTGGGCAGGGCAAGGGCTGGGGCAGGGCTGGGCTACGGCTGGGCTGGGACCGGGGATGGGTCCGGGGGGTGGGGCTGGGGCTGGGCCTGGGCTGGGGATGAGGCTGGGCTGGGGCTGTGGCTGGGCTGGGGCAGGGCTGGGCCTGGGCCTGGGACTCGGCTGTGGCTGGGGCTGGGGCCAGGGCTGGGGCCAGGCTGTGTCTGGGGCTGGGCTCAGGGTAGGGCTGGGGCTGGGGGCTGGGATGGGGCAGGACTGGGACTGGGGCAGGGGCACGGGCCAAGGCTGGGGACAGGGCTAGGGCTGGAGCTAGGGCAGGGCTGGGGCCAGGCTGGTGCTGGGTTCGGCTCAGGGGTGGGGCTTGGTCCAGGGCTGGGTCTGGGCTAGGGCAGGGCTGGGGCTGGGGCTGGGCTGGGGCTGGGGATGAGGCTGGGGTGGGGCTGGGGCCGGGTCCAGGGCAGGGTCTGGGCTGGGTCTGGGTCTGGGCTGGGTCTAGGGCTGGGGCTGTGCTGGTGCTGTGCTGGGGGTGGGCTGGGGACTAGGGCTGGGGCAGGGCTGGGGCTGGGCATGGATTGTGACTGGGCAGGGGTAGGGCTGGGGCTGGGGCTGGGCTGGGGACGACGGTGGGGCTGGGGCTGGGGCTGGGGCAATGCTGGGGCCGGGGCTGAGGCTGGGCTGGGGTCTTGGCTGGGCCTGGAACAGGGCTGGGCCCGAGGCTGCGGCAGGGCTGGGGCAGGGCTGGGGCTGGGGCTGGGCTGGGGGCAGGGCTGGGGCTGGGGCTGCGGCTGGGGCTTGGGCTGGGCTGGGGCTGGGTCCAGGGCAGGGGCTGGGCACGGGCTGGGGCTAGGCTGGGGCAGGGCTGGGGCTGGGCTGGGGCTGGAGCTGGGTCCAGGGTGGGGCTGTGTCCAGGGCTGGGGTAGGACTGGGGCCGGGCTGGGGTTGGGGCCGGGACTGGGGCTGGGCTGCGGCCGAGGCTGGGGCAGGGCTGGGGTAGGGCTGGGGCTGGGGCTGGGCTGGGGCTTGGGCTGGGGCAGGGCTGGGCCTGGGCTGGGACCAGGACTGGGCTGGGGCCGAGTCTGGGGCAGGGGCTGGGGCCGGGGCACGGGCAGGGCTGGGGCAGGGCTTGAACTGGGGCTGGACTGGGGCCAAGGTTGGGTCTGGGGCTGGGCTGGTGGCGAGGGTGGGGCTGGGGCTGGGGCTGCGGAAAGGGCTGGGGCTAGGGCTGAGGTAGGGGTAGGGGTGGGGCTGGATTGGGGCCAGGGTTGGGGCAGGGCTGGGGCTGGGGCTGGGCCTTGGGCTGGGGCTGGGTTGGTGCAGGGCTGGGGCTGAGGCTGGAACCAGGGCTGGGGCAGGGCTGAGGTCTGGCCAGGGGCTGGGGCTGGGGCAGGGCTGGGGCTAGGCTGGGGCTGGGCCTGGGGCTGGGCTGGGCTGGGGCTGGGGACAGGGCTGAGGGCACGGCTGGGCTGGGGCTGGGGACAGGGCTGAGAGCACGGCTGGGCTAGGCCTGGGGCTGGGGCAGGGCTAGGTTAGGGCTGGGCTGAGGCCGGGGCAGGGGCTGGGACTGGGACTGGGGCAGGGCAGGGCTGGGCTAGGGCTGGGGCTGGGCTGGGGCAGGGCTGGGGCTGGGGGCTGGGCTGGGGGCAGGGCTGGGGCTGGGGCTGCAGCTGGGGCTTGGGCTGGGCTGGGGCTGGGTCCAGGGCAGGGGCTGGGCACGGGCTGGGGCTTAGCTGGGGCAGGGCTGGGGCTGGGCTGGTGCTGGAGCTGGGTCCAGGGTGGGGCTGTGTCCAGGGCTGGGGTAGGACTGGGGCCGGGCTGGGGTTGGGGCTGGGCTGAGGGCAGGGCTGGGGCTGGGCCGGGGCAGGGCTGGGGCTGGGGCAGGGCTGGGCTGGGGCCGGGGATGGGGCCATGAGTGGGGCTTGGCTGGGGCTGGGGCTGGCGCTGGGGCTGGGCCGGGGCAGGGCTGGGCTGGGGCAGGGCTGGGGCAGGGCTGGGGCTGGGGCAGGGCTGTGGCTGGAGCTGGGCTGGGGCTGAGGGTGGGGCTAGGGCTGGGCTGGGGCTGGGACTGGGCCTGGGTCCAGGGTTGGGGCTGGGCTGGGGCTGGGGCTGGGCTGGGGGCGAGGGTGGGGCTGGGGCTGGGGCCGGGTCTGGGGACAGGGCTGGGGCCAGGCTGGGGCTGGGTTCGGTGCAGGGCTGGGGCTGGGCAGGGCAAGGGCTGGGGCAGGGCTGGGCTACGGCTGGGCTGGGACCGGGGATGGGTCCGGGGGTGGGGCTGGGGCTGGGGCTGGGGCAGGGCTGGGCCTGGGCTGGGGATGAGGCTGGGCTGGGGCTGGGGCTGGGTCCAGGGCTGGGGCTGGGCTGGGGCTGGGACTGGGGCAGGGCTAGGGCTGGGCTGGGGGCAAGGATCGAGTATAGGCTGGGGCTGGGCCAGGGTTTGGGCTGGGCTGGGACCGGGGCTGGGCTGGGGTAGGGCTGGCACAGGGCTAGGCCTGGGGCTGGGCTGGGGCCGAGTCTGGGGCCTGGGCTGGGGCCGGGGCAGGGGCAGGGCTGGGGCAGGGCTTGAACTGGGGCTGGTCAGGGGCCAAGGTTGTGGCTGGGGTTGGGCTGGTGGCGAGGGTGGGCCTGCGGCTGGGGCTGAGGTAGGGGTAGGGCTGGGGCTGGATTGGGGCCAGGGCTGGGGCAGGACTAGGCTTGAGGCTGGGCCTTGGGCTGGGGCTGGGTTGGCGCAGGGCTGGGGCTGGGGCTGGAACCAAGGCACGGGCAGGGCTGGGGCTGGGGCAGGAGCCAGGGCTGGGGCAGGAGCCAGGGCTGGGGCAGGGCTGAGTTCAGGCCTGGGGCTGGGGCTGGGGCTGGGGCAGGGCTGGGGCCAGGCTGGGTCTGGGGCTGGGCTGGGGGCAGGGCTGGGGCTGGGGGCTGGGATGGGGCCAGGCTGGTTCTGGGGCTGGGCTGGGGGCAGGGCTGGGGCTGGGGGCTGGGATGGGGCAGGACTGGGACTGGGGCAGGGGCACGGGCCGAGGCTGGGGACAGGGCTAGGGCTGGAGCTAGGGTAGGGCTGGGGCCAGGCTGGGGCTGGGTTCGGCTCAAAGGTGGGGCTTGGTCCAATGCTGGGGCTGGAGCTAGGGCAGGGCTGGGGCCAGGCTGGGGCTGGGTTCGGCTCAGGGGTGGGGCTTGGTCCAGGGCTGGGGCTGGGCTAGGGCAGGGGCTGGGGCTGGGGCTGGGCTGGGGCTGGGTCCAGGGCTGTGGCTGGGCTGTGGCTGGAGCTGGGCTAGGGCTGAGGGTGGGGCTGCGGCTGGGCTAGGGCTGGGCTGGGGCTGGGGCTGCGACTGGGGCTGGATCCAGGGCTGGGGCTGGGCTGTGGCTGTGGCTGGGCTGGGGCAGGGCTGGGGCTGGGGCTGTGGCTGTGGCTGGGCTGGGGCTGGGCCGGGGCAGGGCTGGGCTGGGGCAGGGCTGGGGCCGGGGCAGGGGCAGGGCTGGGGCAGGGCTGGAACTGGGGCTGGGCTGGGGCCAAGGTTGCCGCTGGGGCTGGGCTGGTGGCGAGGGTGGGGCTGGGGCTGGGGCGGAGGTAGGGGTAGGGCTGGGGCTGGATTGGGGCCAGGGCTGGGGTAGGACTAGGCTTGAGGCTGGGCCTTTGGCTGGGGCTGGGTTGGCGCAGGGCTGGGGCTGGGGCTGGAACCAAGTCTTGGGCAGGGCTGGGGCTGGGGGCTGGGATGGGGCCAGGCTGGGTCTGGGGTGGGCTGGGGGCAGGGCTGGGGCTGGGGGCTGGGATGGGGCAGGACTGGGACTGGGGCAGGGGCACGGGCCGAGGCTGGGGACAGGGCTAGGGCTGGAGCTAGGGCAGGGCTGGGGCCAGGCTGGTGCTGGGTTCGGCTCAAGGGTGGGGCTTGGTCCAGGGCTGGGTCTGGGCTAGGGCAGGGCTGGGGCTGGGGCTGGGCTGGTGGCGAGGGTGGGGCAGGGGCTGGGGCTGATGCTGCGGACAGGGCTGGGGCTAGGGCTGAGGTAGGGGTAGGGCTGGGGCTGGATTGGGGCCAGGGCTGGGGCAGGACTAGGCTTGAGGCTGGGCCTTGTGCTGGGGCTGCGTTGGCGCAGGGCTGGGGCTGGGGCTGGAACCAAGGCTTGGGCAGGGCTGGGGCTGGATCCAAGGCTTGGGCAGGGCTGGGGCTGGGGCTGGGGCCAGGTCTGGGGCAGGAGCCAGGGCTGGGGCAGGGCTGAGGTCAGGCCTGGGGCTGGGGCTGGGGCAGGGATTGGGCCTAGGCTGGGGCTGGGCCTGGGGTGGGCTGTGGCTGTGGCTGGGGACAGGGCTGGGGCCAGGCTGGGTCTGGGGCTGGGCTGGGGGCAGGGCTGGGGCTGGGGCTGGGCTGGGGCTGGGGCTGCGACTGGGGCTGGATCCAGTGCTGGGGCTGGGCTGTGGCTGTGGCTGGGCTGGGGCAGGGCTGGGGCTGGGGCTGGGGCTGGTGCAGGGCTGGGGCTGGGCCGGGGCAGGGCTGGGCTGGGGCTGGGCTGGGGCTGGGCTGGGGCTTGGCTGGGGCTGGGTTCGGTGTACGGCTGGGGCTGGGGCAGGGCTGGGCTGGGGCCGGGGATGGGGACGTGTGTGGGGATTGGCTGGGGCTGGGGCTGGGGCTGGGGCTGGGGCTGGGGCTGGGCTGGGGCAGGGCTGGGCCTGGGCTGGGGATGAGGCTGGGGTGGGGCTGGGGCTGGGTCCAGGGCAGGGGCTGGGCTGGGGCTGGGGCTGGGCTGGGTCTAGGGCTGGGGCTGTGCTGGTGCTCTGCTGGGGGTGGGCTGGGGACTAGGGCTGGACAGGGCTGACGCAGGGCTGGGGCTGGGCTGGGGGCAGGGGCTGGGGCCTGGGGTAGGGCTGGGACTGAGGTTGGGGCCGGGGCTGGGGCTGGGGCTGGATCTGCGGACAGGGCTGTGGCCGAGCTAGGGCTGGGCTGAGGGCAGGGCTGGGCTAGGGCTGGGGCTGGGGCAGGGCTGGGGCCGGGGCTGAGGCTGGGCTGGGGTCTGGGCTGGGCCTGGAACAGGGCTGGGCCCGAGGCTACGGCAGGGCTGGGGTAGGGCTGGGGCTGGGGCTGGGCTGCAGCCGAGGCTGGGGCAGGGCTGGGGTAGGGCTGGGGCTGGGGCTGGGCTGGGACCAGGACTGGGCTGGGTCAGGGACTAGGGCAGGGCTGGGGCTGGGGCTGGGGCTGGGGCCAGGCTAGGGCTGGGCTGGGGGCAAGTATGGGGCTGGGGTTGGGGCTGGGGCTGAGGCTGGGGCTGGGCCAGGGCTTGGGCTGGGCTGGGACCGGGGCTGGGCTGGGGTAGGGCTGGCACAGGGCTGGGGCAGGGCTGGCCTGGGGCCAAGTCTGGGGCCGGGGCTGGGGCCGGGGCAGGGACAGGGGCTGGGGCAGGGCTGGAACTAGGGCTGGGCTGGGGCCAAGGTTGGGGCTGGGGCTGGGCTGGGGCCAAGGTTGGGGCTGGGGCTGGGGCTGGGGCTGCGGACAGGGCTGGGGTTAGGGCTGAGGTAGGGGTAGGGCTGGGGCTGGACTGGGGCCAGGGCTGGGGCAGGACTAGGCTTGAGGCTGGGCCTTGGGCTGGGGCTGGCTTTGTGCAGGGCTGGGGCTGGGGCTGGAACCAAGTCTTGGGCAGGGCTGGGGCTCGGGCTGGAGCCAGGGCTGGGGCAGGAGCCAGGGCTGGGGCAGGGCTGAGGTCTGGCCAGGGGCTGGGGCTGGGGCAGGGCTGGGGCTAGGCTGGGGCTGGGCCTGGGGCTGAGATGTGGCTGGGGCTGGGGACAGGGCTGGGGCCAGGCTGGGTCTGGGGCTGGGGCTGGGCTAGGTTACGGCTGGGCTGAGGCCGGGGCTGGGGCTGGGACTGGGGCAGGACAGGGCTGGGGTAGGGCTGGGGCTGGGACAGGACTGGGCTTGAACTGGGGCTGGGCTGGGGCCAAGGTTGGGGCTGGGGCTGGGCTGGTGGGGAGGGTGTGGCTGGGGCTGGGGCTGGGGCTGGGCTGGGGCTGGGTCCAGGGCTGTGGCTGGGCTGTGGCTGGAGCTGGGCTGGGGCTGAGGGTGGGGCTGGGGCTGGGCTAGGGCTGGGCTGGGGCTGGGGCTGGGCTGGGGCAGGGCTGGGGCTGTGGCTGGGGCTGGGCTGGGGCTGGGCCGGGGCAGGGCTGGGCTGGGGCAGGGGCAGGGCTGGGGCAGGGCTTGAACTGGGGCTGGGCTGGGGCCAAGGTTGGGGCTGCGGCTGGGCTGGTGGCGAGGGTGGGGCTGGGGCTGGGGCTGAGGTAGGGGTAGGGCTGTGGCTGGATTGGGGCCAGGGCTGGGGCAGGACTAGGCTTGAGGCTGGGCCTTGGGCTGGGGCTTGGTTGGCGCAGGGCTGGGGCTGGGGCTGGAACCAAGGCACGGGCAGGGCTGGGGCTGGGGCTGGAGCCAGGGTTGGGGCAGGAGCCAAGGCTGGGGCAGGAGCCAGGGCTGGGGCAGGGCTGAGGTCAGGCCTGGGGCTGGGGCTGGGGGCAGGGATTGGGGCTAGGCTGGGGCTGGGCCTGGGGTGGGCTGTGGCTGGGGCTGGGGACAGGGCTGGGGCCAGGCTGTGTCTGGGGCTGGGCTGGGGGCAGGGCTGGGGCTGGGCCGGAGCAGGGCTGGGCTGGGGCTGGGTCCAGGGCTGGGGCTGGGCTGTGGGCAGGGCTGGGGCTGGGCCGGGGCAGGGCTGGGCTGGGGCAGGGCTGGGGCAGGGCTGGGGCTGGGGCTGGGGCTGGGCTGGGGCTGGGCCGGGGCAGGGCTGGGGCTGTGGCAGGGCTGGGCTGGGGCCGGGGATGGGGCCATGAGTGGGGCTTGGCTGGGGCTGGGGCTGGCGCTGGAGCTGGGCCGGGGCAGGGCTGGGCTGGGGCAGGGCTGGGGCAGGGCTGGGGCTGGGGCAGGGCTGTGGCTGGAGCTGGGCTGGGGCTGAGGGTGGGGCTGGGGCTGGGCTAGGGCTGGGCTGGGGCTGGGGCTGGGGTGAGGGCGAGGGTGGGGCTGGGGCTGGGGCCGGGGCTGGGGACAGGGCTGGGGCCAATTCTGGGGCAGGGCTGGGGCCAGGCTGGGGCTGGGTTCGGTGCAGGGCTGGGGCTGGGCAGGGCAAGGGCTGGGGCAGGGCTGGGCTACGGCTGGGCTGGGACCGGGGATGGGTCCGGGGGTGGGGCTGGGGCTGGGGCTGGGGCAGGGCTGGGCCTGGGGTGGGGATGAGTCTGGGCTGGGGCTGGGGCTGGGTCCAGGGCTGGGGCTGGGCTGGGGCTGGGACTGGGGCAGGGCTAGGGCTGGGCTGGGGGCAAGGATCGAGTATGGGCTGGGGCTGGGCCAGGGTTTGGCCTGGGCTGGGACCGGGACTGGCTGGGGTAGGGCTGGCACAGGGCTAGGCCTGGGGCTGGGCTGGGGCCGAGTCTGGGGCCTGGGCTGGGGCCGGGGCAGGGGCAGGGCTTGGGCAGAGCTTGAACTGGGGCTGGGCTGGGGCCAAGGTTGGGGCTGGGGCTGGGCTGGTGGCGAGGGTGGGCCTGCAGCTGGGGCTGAGGTACGGGTAGGGCTGGGGCTGGATTGGGGCCAGGGCTGGGGCAGGACTAGGCTTGAGGCTGGGCCTGCGGCTGGGGCTGGGTTGGCGCAGGGCTGGGGCTGGGGCTGGAACCAAGACTTGGGCAGGGCTGGGGCTGGGGCTGGAGCCAGGGCTGGGGCAGGAGCCAGGGCTGGGGCAGGGCTGAGTTCAGGCCTGGGGCTGCGGCTGGGGCAGGGCTGGGGCCAGGCTGGGGCTGGGGCTGGGCTGGGGGCAGGGCTGGGGCTGGGGGCTGGGATGGGGGCAGGGCTGGGGCTGGGGGCTGGGATGGGGCCAGGCTGGTTCTGGGGCTGGGCTGGGGGCAGGGCTGGGGCTGGGGGCTGGGATGGGGCAGGACTGGGACTGGGGCAGGGGCACGGGCTGAGGCTGGGGACAGGGCTAGGGCTGGAGCTAGGGTAGGGCTGGGGCCAGGCTGGGGCTGGGTTCGGCTCAGGGGTGGGGCTTGGTCCAGGGCTGGGGCTGGAGCTAGGGCAGGGCTGGGGCCAGGCTGGGGCTGGGTTCGGCTCAGGGGTGGGGCTTGGTCCAGGGCTGGGGCTGGGCTAGGGCAGGGGCTGGGGCTGGGGCTGGGCTGGGGCTGGGTCCAGGGCTGTGGCTGGGCTGTGGCTGGAGCTGGGCTGGGGCTGAGGGTGGGGCTGGGTCTGATTCCAGGGCTGGGGCTGGGCTGTGGCTGAGGCTGGGCTGGGGTAGGGCTGGGCTGTGGCTGTGGCTGGGCTGGGGCTGGGCCGGGGCAGGGCTGGGCCATGGCAGGGGCAGGGCTGGGGCAGGGCTTGAACTGGGGCTGGGCTGGGGCCAAGGTTGGGGCTGCGGCTGGGCTGGTGGCGAGGGTGGGGCTGGGGCTGGGGCTGAGGTAGGGGTAGGGCTGGGGCTGGATTGGGGCCAGGGCTGGGGCAGGACTAGGCTTGAGGCTGGGCCTTGGGCTGGGGCTGGGTTGGCGCAGGGCTGGGGCTGGGGCTGGAACCAAGTCTTGGGCAGGGCTGGGGCTGGGGCTGGGCTGGGTCTAGGGCTGGGGCTGTGCTGGTGCTCTGCTGGGGGTGGGCTGGGGACTAGGGCTGGACAGGGCTGACGCAGGGCTGGGGCTGGGCTGGGGGCAGGGGCTGGGGCCTGGGGTAGGGCTGGGACTGAGGTTGGGGCCGGGGCTGGGGCTGGGGCTGGATCTGCGGACAGGGCTGTGGCCGAGGTAGGGCTGGGCTGAGGGTAGGGCTGGGCTAGGGCTGGGGCTGGGGCGGGGCTGGGGCCGGGGCTGAGGCTGGGCTGGGGTCTGGGCTGGGCCTGGAACAGGGCTGGGCCCGAGGCTGCGGCAGGGCTGGGGTAGGGCTGGGGCTGGGGCTGGGCTGGGGGAGGGCTGGGCCTGGGCTGGGACCAGGACTGGGCTGGGTCAGGGACTAGGGCAGGGCTGGGGCTGGGGCTGGGGCTGGGGCCGGGCTAGGGCTGGGCTGGGGGCAAGTATGGGGCTGGGGCTGAGGCTGGGGCTGGGCCAGGGCTTGGGCTGGGCTGGGACCGGGGCTGGGCTGGGGTAGGGCTGGCACAGGGCTGGGGCAGGGCTGGCCTGGGGCCAAGTCTGGGGCCGGGGCTGGGGCCGGGGCAGGGGCAGAGCTGGGGCAGGGCTGGAACTAGGGCTGGGCTGGGGCCAAGGTTGGGTCTGGGGCTGGGCTGGGGCCAAGGTTGGGTCTGGGGCTGGGCTGGGGCCAAGGTTGGGGCTGGGGCTGGGGCTGGGGCTGCGGACAGGGCTGGGGCCAGGGCTGAAGTAGGGGTAGGGCTGGGGCTGGACTGGGGCCAGGGCTGGGGCAGGACTAGGCTTGAGGCTGGGCCTTGGGCTGGGGCTGGCTTTGTGCAGGGCTGGGGCTGGGGCTGGAGCCAGGGCTAGGGCAGGAGCCAGGGCTGGGGCAGGGCTGAGGTCTGGCCAGGGGCTGGGGCTGGGGCAGGGCTGGGGCTAGGCTGGGGCTGGGCCTGGGGCTGAGATGTGGCTGGGGCTGGGGACAGGGCTGGGGCCAGGCTGGGTCTGGGGCTGGGGCTGGGCTAGGTTACGGCTGGGCTGAGGCCGGGGCTGGGGCTGGGACTGGGGCAGGACAGGGCTGGGTTAGGGCTGGGGCTGGGACAGGGCTGGGCTTGGGATGGGCTGGGGCGAAGGTTTGGGCCGGGGCTGGGGCTGGGGCTGGGGCTGGAGCTGGGCTGGGGCTGAGGGTGGGGCTGGGGCTGGGCTAGGGCTGGGCTGGGCAGTGGCTGGGGCTGGGCTGGGGCAGGGCTGGGGCTGGAGCCGGGGCTGGGCTGGGGCTGGGTCCAGGGCAGGGGCTGGGCAGGGGCCGAGGGTGGGGCTGGGTTCGGCTCAGGAGTGGGGCTTGGTCCAGGGCTGGGGCTGGGCTAGGGCAGGGGCTGGGGCTGGGGCTGGGCTGGGGCTGGGTCCAGGGCTGTGGCTGGGCTGTGGCTGGAGCTGGGCTGGGGCTGAGGGTGGGGCTGGGGCAGGGCTAGGGCTGGGCTGGGGCTGGGGCTGCGACTGGGGCTGGATCCAGGGCTGGGGCTGGGCTGTGGCTGTGGCTGGGCTGTGGCTGTGGCTGGGCTGGGGCTGTGGCTGTGGCTGGGCTGGGGCTGGGCCGGGGCAGGGCTGGGCTGGGGCAGGGGCAGGGCTGGGGCAGGGCTTGAACTGGGGCTGGGCTGGGGCCAAGGTTGGGGCTGCGGCTGGGCTGGTGGCGAGGGTGGGGCTGGGGCTGGGGCTGAGGTAGGGGTAGGGCTGGGGCTGGATTGGGGCCAGGGCTGGGGCAGGACTAGGCTTGAGGCTGGGCCTTGGGCTGGGGCTGGGTTGGCGCAGGGCTGGGACTGGGGCTGGAACCAAGGCTTGGGCAGGGCTGGGGCTAGGGCTGGAGCCAGGGCTGGGGCAGGAGCCAGGGCTGGGGCAGGGCTGAGTTCAGGCCTGGGGCTGGGGCTGGGGCAGGGATTGGGGCTAGGCTGGGGCTGGGCCTGGGGTGGGCTGTGGCTGGGGCTGGGCTGGGGCTGGGGCCAGGCTGGGGCTGGGGCTGGGCTGGGGGCAGGGCTGGGACTGGGGCTGGGCTGGGGCTGGGTCCAGGGCTGGGGCTGGGCTGTGGCTGGAGCTGGGCTGGGGCTGAGGGTGGGGCTGGGTTCGGCTCAGGAGTGGGGCTTGGTCCAGGGCTGGGGCTGGGCTAGGGCAGGGGCTGGGCTGGGGATGAGGCTGTGTGGCCGGTTGACGTTGCCCCCTTAAGAAAGGGAATATGGTGGACGGAAGTTGGTAAACGGAAGGAATAGTCTAAACTAATTTCATTGGGTGAAGTGGGAGGAAGCACCTTCGGAACTGGGAGTGAACTGGACATTTCTTGGACTTTTCTTTCAGTCTTGCTTCCGCCTTTTCTTCGTGCAGCAGCTCTGCCTGTGCTGGGCTTTCTGCCAAGGCCTCGGCCTTGAAGACCAGATAACAGCCGGTATTAACTCCTTTCCAATTAACACAAACTGCTTCTAACATTTTTTTTCCTCTCTTTCTCTTTCTATCCCATTCTGGGGAAAAGGGGGGAAGAGAGGGAAGAGCGGAGGTGGGGGACCCCTCTGCCGAGGGGGGCTTACTCTCATTTCTGTGGTACTCTGTTGTATATCTTTGTATATATTGTAGATATTGTAAATTTGTAAATATTCCCCCTGCAAATCCTACATTGCTTTGTAAATATAGCTCCACTGCTTTGCTAATTCAGCTTGCGAGTTTTTTTTTCCTTTCCCTTCAATTTTCTTTTCCCTTCACCTTAAAAGGGGGAAGGGAGGAGGCTTCTTGGCCTTGCCCTTCCACCCACCACATTTTTTTATTGGCGTACCCAACGTGCGGCAGATAATTAGTTTAATTTATTACTTGATTGATTTAGTGTTTTCCAGCTGAATTAGCAAACATGAAGGTATTGTGGTTTGTGGAGCGATTATTCTTTTCAATTTTTGGGGCTCTGGTTTACAGATATTGTTTGGGTTTGATTTTGGATTACCTGGGTAAATATTTGGTGCGGACAATTTATATGTGGGTTATGTATAGAGTTAAATTATGGTATGGAAAATGTATTAATTTCCTATGGCCAGTGAGATACAGGAATGTTACCTCCACCACTCTCCCAATTGAGATAAAGGGTTTTAAGATTCCGCCTGAGGAGACAGTAACTTTAGGTGATGCCTGGGATCCAAAGGTGATTTATTTGGTGTGTATAATTCTGCTGCTGGTGATAACTAATGTGTATTCTCTGTATTCCTGGCGTCGGGAGAAAAAGGTGTCCAGAGCTTGTTTTGTTATTAAAACTAGATCAAAAAGAAAACGCCGTGGCTCTCGATCAGTCCCAGAGTCATCTAGTGACGAGGACTGTGGAGAACCCGTGTCAGTTAAAAAGAAGGCTAAAAAGTTAATTGGTAAAGCAGCTCTAAATGACTTTGCTGATTCTAGCAAGCAGCCAAGGGCATCGGCTGGTATCAACATGGCACCTACTCCTTCTCCCACTCCTTCTCCTTCTTCTTCTTCTCCGTCGGCCATTAACGGAGCAACGTCACTTCCACCCACTCCCTCAGTGGGACCGGAAGTCACTGCCCCAGCAGCTGATTTATCTCAGGACCTGTCAGCTTCCATTAAGGTGGCTGTAAATTCAAACACAGCTCCAGTTAAGGTGGCTCCTTTAAAGACTAGAGCTGGAAAGGGCAAAGATGGAGAAGAAGAGGAGGAGACTGATCCTGGTGAGGGGCCCTCTGCTCTAAAAGATCCTGCTCAGGAGGAAGAGAAGGTTTGTTTTAAAGATCTAGCTAACCTAGTGAGATCAAAGCAGGATAGAGATGAAGTTAGGAAAGCAGCTGGCAAAGGTGGTTCTCAGCTTAAAGAGATCCTTAGGAGAATGACAGCAGGATTTTATGGGCAAAGAATTCAGGGAGATGAAGATCAAGATGATATTACAGACTGTTCGTCACCACGGGAGGAATTGCGAAATGTCCGTAAAGATTTCACCAGGGCAGATAAGGAGCCAGTTCTAGCTTGGCTTAGTAGGTGTTATGATACAGGTGCTTCAGCTCTAACAGTTGGAGACAAGTCAGCAGCTCAGTTAGGAACTCTCTCAAGGGATAATGGAATAGATAGACATCTAGGCGAAGCTCTCGGTAAGGTTAATCTGTGGATGCGCCTCTTAATGGCGGTTGCCCTGAGATACCCTTCCCGAGATGATCTTCCCTGGAATCCTAAACCCTGGACTACCATAGACGAGGGAATTAAGCGCTTGAGAGAATTTGCTGTTAGAGAGCTACTCTATGGTGAACATGAAACTCTGAATCCTGATGACATTCCTGTGGGTATTGGTCTTGCTAAAAAGATCATCAAACTTGCTCCTTCTAATTATGCAAACATTCTGGCAAGCAGAATTGTGTCAAGAAGTTATGGTGGAGCTTCTCCTACGGTTGGCCAATTCAGTGATCAAATGAGACAATTGGAGGATAGCATGACACGTGGTTCTTTGGTTTCGGCCATTGAAACTTTGTCTGGAAAAATTGAGAATTGCATGAAGGATCTGAAAGATTCCATATACCAATTGGCACAAAGGGATAATTTCAATTCTTCCTCCAGGTGGGTACAAGTCTCATCTGTGAGGAATACACGTCCTCCAAGGAGGTCATTCCAAAACAGGACATTCCAAAACAGGTCATTCCAAAACAGACCACCAAGACAATCACGTAGAACTATTTGGATAACTCTGCGTGATCAGTTTGGTGAGAACATGAACCGCTGGGATGGCCAACCAACTTCTAATCTTTTCAGGAGACTGAGGGAATTGCAAAGTGGCAGAACCCAAGGTAGCAATACCAGAAGGGTAGCTGTTACTTCCACAGTTCCCCAGAACGACTCTTATGGCTCCAACAGTGGCTCCAGTTATAACATGCAAAGTTATAACCCTGCACAATATGTGCAATGCACATGTGCGCATGTTCCCCATAACTAGGGGTGCCCTGCCTCCCGCCAGGGGGAGGAGAGGGATAACAGAGATAATAGAATCTATTGGGATGTGTACATCCAGTGGCCTGGCACTTCACAATTTCGGAAGTAAAGGGCCTTGGTTGACACAGGAGCTCAGTGCACCATAATACCATCAAATTATCAGGGATCAGAGTCTATAACTATTCTGGGAGTCACTGGTGGATCTCAAGAGTTAAGTAAGGTAGAGGTTAATATAAGTTTAACTGGTAAACAATGGAGGAAGCATACAGTTGTGACCGGACCTGATGCACCTTGTATTTTGGGAATTGATTTTCTGAGAGAAGGACGTTTCAAAGACCCTAGAGGTTACAAATGGGCTTTTGGAGTAGCTTCAGTAGAAATTGATGGACAAAAATTGAAGTTATCTGCCAGACCTGAACTTTCTGATGAATCTGCAGTTGTGGGACAACATAAGATACAGGACATTAAATTGCCGGTTGCTTCTCAGACTGTGCATCACAGACAATACAGAACCAACCGTGACTCTTTGTTGCCCATTCAGAATCTGATTCGTCAGTTGGAAAGTCAGAAAGTCGTCAGCAAAACTCATTCACCTTTCAACAGTCCAGTGTGGCCTGTGCGGAAGCAGAATGGAGACTGGCGTCTGACGGTAGACTACCGAGCCCTGAATGAAGTGACACCACCTATGAGTGCAGCAGTACCAGACATGATGGAGCTACAGTATGAGCTGGAATCCAAAGAGGCCAAATGGTATGCTACCATAGACATTGCTAATGCATTTTTCTCTATTCCCATAGCAGAGGAATGCAGGCCTCAGTTTGCTTTCACCTGGAGAGGAATCCAGTACACTTTCAACAGGCTGCCAATGGGCTGGATCCACAGCTCAAGCATCTGTCATGCAGTGATCCATGATGCTCTGGAGAAAGGAGGTGCTCCAGAACACATCCAGTTCATCGATGATATCATCGTCTGGGGTAAAACTGCTGAGGAAGTCTTCGAGAAAGGTAACAAAATCATTGACATTCTTCTGAATGCAGGTTTTGCCATCAAATGAGACAAGGTGAAAGGGCCTACCACAGAGATTCAATTTCTGGGAGTGAAATGGCAGGATGGACGCCGACACATTCCAGTGGATGTGGTAAATAGAGTGTCTACCATGGCAAGTCCCACAAACAAGCAAGAGACCCTACGTTTCTTAGGGATAGTGGGATTTTGGAGACTACACATTCGTGGATACAGTCAGATTGTGAAACCTCTGTATGATGTGACTCGAAAGAGAAACCATTTCCACTGGGGACCTGAACAACAAGCAGCCTTTGACCAGATAAAGCAAGAGGTAGTTCAAGCAATGGGTCTGGGACCTGTCCGAGATGGCCCAGACATTAAGAACATTTTGTACACGGCTGCAAGTGACAATGGTCCAACCTGGTGCTTGTGGCAAAAAGCTCCAGGAGAGACACGTGGACGACCTCTTGGTTTCTGGAGTCGAGGTTACAGAGGTTCAGAGGCTAATTATACTCCAACAGAGAAAGAAATTTTAGCTGCCTATGAAGGAGTGAAAGCATCTTCTGAAGTGATTGGAACTGAATCACAACTTCTTCTAGCTCCCAGATTACCAGTTTTGAATTGGATGTTCAAAGGCAAAGGATCCACACCACATCATGCCACAGACTCAACATGGTCTAAGTGGATGGCTCTGATAACACAGAGAGCTCGAATGGGAAATCTTGAAAGACCTGGTCTAGTGGAGGTGATCTCAAGTTGGCCTGAAGGCATCAACTGTGCTAAACCTCCAGAGGAGAAAGTAACTCGTGCTGAGGAAGCTCCTCCTTACAATGACCTTTCTGATGATGAAAAGAAATATGCTTTGTTCACAGACGGTTCCTGTCGTCTTGTTGGGAACAAGCGAAGGTGGAAGTCTGCAGTGTGGAGTCCAACACGCCAAGTTGCAGAGGCGAAAGATGGAGAAGGAGAATCCAGTCAGTTTGCAGAGGTAAAAGCTGTCCAGCTAGCTCTCGACGTGGCTGAACGTGAGAGATGGCCAAAGCTTTATCTCTACACCGACTCATGGATGGTAGCCAATGCTCTATGGGGTTGGCTAAAGAACTGGAAGAAGAGTGGTTGGCAGAGGAAAGGAAAACCCATTTGGGCAGCCAACCTGTGGCAGGACATTGCTGATCGAATCGAGAGAATTCCAGTGAAAGTGAGACACATCGATGCTCACATTCCTAAGAGCAAAGCTACTGAGGAACAGCAACACAACCATCAGGCAGATCTAGCTGCAAGAGTTTCTCAAGTAGACATGGACTCTAATCTTGATCTCGACTGGAAACACCGAGGTGAGATATTCTTAGCTCGGTGGGCTCACGATTCGTCAGGACATCAAGGCAGAGATGCAACATACCAATGGGCTCGTGACAGATCCATAGACATTTCCATGGATGCTATCACGCAAGTCATCCATGACTGTGACATTTGTGCTGCTATTAAGCAGGCAAAACGACTTAAGCCCTTGTGGTATGGTGACAGATGGTCCAAGTACAGGTATGGTGAAGCTTGGCAGATTGACTACATCACTCTACCACGTTCTCGTTCTGGTAAGCAGTATGTGCTTACTATGGTAGAGGCAAACACTGGATGGTTGGAAACTTATCCAGTTCCACATGCAACTGCACGCAACACCATTCTTGGTCTGGAGAGACAAATCCTGTGGAGACACGGAACTCCAGAGAGGATTGAGTCAGACAACGGAACTCATTTCAAGAACAACCTTGTAAAGAGCTGGGCAAAAGAGCACGGTATTGAGTGGATATTCCACATTCCCTACTATGCACCAGCTTCAGGGAAGATTGAACGCTACAACGGTTTATTGAAGACCACTCTCAAAGCCATGGGAGGTGGATCTTTGAAAAACTGGGAAAAACATTTAGCACAAGCAACCTGGCTGGTAAATAGTAGAGGTTCAGTGAACCGAGCTGGACCTGCACATTCAGATTTGCTACGGAAAGTAGAAGGTGATAGAGTTCCTGTTGTTAGAGAAAAGAATCTGTTAGGTAAAACTGTTTGGGTATTTTCACCCTCAGGAGAGGCTAAACCTGTCCGAGGGGTGGTTTCAGCTGAAGGTCCGGGTCACACTTATTGGGTAATGCAAGAGAATGGTGAAATTCAGTGTATTCCACAAAGAAATTTAACTTTAGCTGAAAGAGGTTAATTTCAAACTGTTGTACAGCTACATCGCGTCCAAAGGAAGAATCAACGAGACATCTACGGTGCACGAACCCTGAGATCCCTGAGAGCCCTGAGTCAACTAAGAGACCCTGAGAATCCCTGTTTCCCTTTTCTTCGCTTCGTCGGTGAAGAAATGAACTGTTTTCCATTTTTCTCATTTTCTGATTTTCTTGGACTTTTGATTCATCTACATCTGAGCATAGCCGGAATGGACTATGAACTTTACTTACGAACTGTAAATATCATTTTGGATTGGATGGACAGTATGAACGGCCAATGAAATTGTTTAGAAGGGGTGGACTGTGGCCGGTTGACGTTGCCCCCTTAAGAAAGGGAATATGGTGGACAAAGTTGGTAAACGAAAGGAATAGTCTAAACTAATTTCATTGGGTGAAGTGGGAGGAAGCACCTTCGGAACTGGGAGTGAACTGGACATTTCTTGGACTTTTCTTTCAGTCTTGCTTCCGCCTTTTCTTCGTGCAGCAGCTCTGCCTGTGCTGGGCTTTCTGCCAAGGCCTCGGCCTTGAAGACCAGATAACAGCCGGTATTAACTCCTTTCCAATTAACACAAACTGCTTCTAACATTTTTTTTTCCTCTCTTCTCTTTCTCTTTCTATCCCATTCTGGGGAAAAGGGGGGAAGAGAGGGAAGAGCGGAGGTGGGGGACCCCTCTGCCGAGGGGGGCTTACTCTCATTTCTGTGGTACTCTGTTGTATATCTTTGTATATATTGTAGATATTGTAAATTTGTAAATATTCCCCCTGCAAATCCTACATTGCTTTGTAAATATAGCTCCACTGCTTTGCTAATTCAGCTTGCGAGTTTTTTTTTCCTTTCCCTTCAATTTTCTTTTCCCTTCACCTTAAAAGGGGGAAGGGAGGAGGCTTCTTGGCCTTGCCCTTCCACCCACCACAGGCTGGGGCTGGGTCCAGGGTGGGGCTGGGGCTGGGCTGGGGCTTGGCTGGGGCTGGGGCTGGGTCCAGGGCAGAGGCTGGACTGGGGCAGGGGCTGGCTGGGGCTGGGCTGGGCTGGGGCTGGGTCCAGGGCTGGTGCTGAGCTGCGGCTGGGGCTGGGATGGGACAGGACTGGGACTGGGGTTGGGCACGGGCCGAGGCTTGGGACACGGCTAGGGCTGCAGCTAGGGCAGGGCTGGGGCTGGGGATGCTACTGGGGCTTGGTCCAGGGCTGGGTCTGGGCTAGGGCAGGGCTGGGGCTGGGGCTGGGCTGGGGCTGGGTCCAGGGCTGTGGCTGGCCTGTGGCTGGAGCTGGGCTGGGGCTGAGGATGGGGCTGGGGCTGGGCTAGGGCTGGGCTGGGGCCGGGGCCGCGACTGGGGCTGGATCCAGGGCTGGAGCTGGGCTGGGGCTGGGGCTGGGCTGGGGCAGGGCTGGGGCTGTGGCTGGGGCTGGGGCTGGGCTGGGGCTGGGCCGGGGCAGGGCTGGGCTGGTGCAGGGCTGGGGCCAGGCTGCGGCTGGGTTCGGTGCAGGGCTGGGGCTGGGGCAGGGCTGGGCTGGGGCTGGGGCTGGGGCCGTGAGTGGGCCTTGGCTGGGGCTGGGGCTGGGCGGTGGCTGGGGCTGGGCTGGGGCAGGGCTGGGCCTGGGTTTGGGATGAGGCTGGGGTGGGGCTGGGGCTCAGTCATGGGCAGGGGCTGGGCTGGGGCTGGGGATGAGGCTGGGGCAGGGCTGGGGCAGGGGTGGGGCTGAGGCTGGGTCCAGGGTGGTGCTGGGGCTGGGCTGGGGGCAGGGCTGGGTCTGGGCGGTGGCTGGGGATGGCCTGGGGCTGGGCTGGGGCTGGGACTGGGTCCAGGGCAGGGGCTGGACTGGGGCTGGGGCTAGGCTGGGGCAGGGCTGGGGCTGGGGCTGGGTCCAGGGTGGGGCTGTGTCCAGGGCTGGGGCAGGACTGGGGCAGGCCTGGGGATGGGGCTGGGCTGTGTCCAGGGCAGGGGCTGGGCTGGGGCTGTGGCTAAGGCTGGGCTGGGGCTGTGTCCAGGGCAGGGGCTGGGCTGGGGCTGGGGCTGGGCCGGGGCAGGGCTGGGGAAGGGGCTGGGCTGGGGCTGAGGGTGGGGCAGGGGCAAAGGCTGGGGCTGAGGGCAGGGCTGGGCTAGGGCTGGGGCTGGGGCAGGGGCCGGGGCTGGGGACAGGGCTGAGGCCAGAGCTAGGGCAGGGCTGAGGCCAGGCTGGGGCTGGGTTCGGTGCAGGGCTGGGGCTGGGCAGTGCAGGGGCTGGGGCAGGGCTGGGCAACGGCTGGGCTGGGACCGGGGATGGGTCCGGGGGTGGGGCTGGGGCTGGGGCTGGGGCTGGGGCAGGGCTGGGCATGGGCTGGGAATGAGGCTGGGGTGGGGCTGGGGCTGGGTCCAGGGCTGGGGCAGGACTGGGGCCGGGCTGGGGCTGGGGCTGGGCTGAGGGCAGGGCTGGGGCAGGGCTGGGCCTGGGCTGGGAATGAGGCTGGGGTGGGGCTGGGGCTGGCTCCATGGCTGTGGCTGGGCTGTGGCTGGAGCTGGGCTTGGGCTGAGGGTGGGGCTGGGGCTGGGCTAGGGCTGCGATTGGGCCGGGGCTGCGACTGGGGCTGGGTCCAGGGCTGGGGCTTGTACTGTGGCTGGGGCTGGGCTGGGGCCGGGCTGGGGCTGGGGCTGGGGCTGGGCTGTGGCTGGGCTGGGGCTGGGCTGTGGCTGGGGCTGGGGCTGGGCTGTGGCTGGGGCTGGGGCTGGGGCTGGGGCTGGGCTGTGGCTGGGCTGGGGCTGGGCTGTGGCTGGGTCCAGGGCAGGGGCTGGGCTGGGGCTGGGGCTGGGCCGGGGCAGGGCTGGGGAAGGGGCTGGGCTGGGGCTGAGGGTGGGGCAGGGGCAAAGGCTGGGGCTGAGGGCAGGGCTGGGCTAGGGCTGGGGCTGGGGCAGGGGCCGGGGCTGGGGACAGGGCTGAGGCCAGAGCTAGGGCAGGGCTGAGGCCAGGCTGGGGCTGGGTTCGGTGCAGGGCTGGGGCTGGGCAGTGCAGGGGCTGGGGCAGGGCTGGGCAACGGCTGGGCTGGGACCGGGGATGGGTCCGGGGGTGGGGCTGGGGCTGGGGCTGGGGCTGGGGCAGGGCTGGGCATGGGCTGGGAATGAGGCTGGGGTGGGGCTGGGGCTGGGTCCAGGGCTGGGGCAGGACTGGGGCCGGGCTGGGGCTGGGGCTGGGCTGAGGGCAGGGCTGGGGCAGGGCTGGGCCTGGGCTGGGAATGAGGCTGGGGTGGGGCTGGGGCTGGCTCCATGGCTGTGGCTGGGCTGTGGCTGGAGCTGGGCTTGGGCTGAGGGTGGGGCTGGGGCTGGGCTAGGGCTGCGATTGGGCCGGGGCTGCGACTGGGGCTGGGTCCAGGGCTGGGGCTTGTACTGTGGCTGGGGCTGGGCTGGGGCCGGGCTGGGGCTGGGGCTGGGGCTGGGCTGTGGCTGGGCTGGGGCTGGGCTGTGGCTGGGGCTGGGGCTGGGCTGTGGCTGGGGCTGGGGCTGGGGCTGGGGCTGGGCTGTGGCTGGGCTGGGGCTGGGCTGTGGCTGGGTCCAGGGCAGGGGCTGGGCTGGGGCTGGGGCTGGGCCGGGGCAGGGCTGGGGCAAGGGCTGGGGCAAGGTCTGGGCTGGGGCCGAGGGTGGGGCTGGGGCTGGGGCTGGGGCTGGGGACAAGGCTGGGGCTGGGCTGGGGCCGGGCTGGGGCTGGGCAGGGCGGGGGCTGGGGCAGGGCTGGGCTACGGCTGGGCTGGGACTGGGGATGGGCTGGGGTAGGGGCAGGGCTAGGCCTGGGTTGGGGATGAGGATGGGCTGGGGCTGGGCTGGGGCTGGGCTGGGCCCGGGGCTGCGACTGGGGCTGGGTCCAGGGCTGGGGCTGGGCTGTGGCTGGGCTGGCGCTGTGGCTGGGGCTGGGCTGGGGCAGGGCTGGGGCTGTGGCTGTGGCTGGGCTGGGGCTGGGTCCAGGGCAGGGGCTGGGCTGGGGCTGGGGCTGGGCTGGGGCAGGGCTGGGGCAGGGACTGGGTTGGGGCCGAGGGTGGGGCTGGGGCTGGGGCTCGGGCTGAGGGCAGGTCTGGGCTAGGGCTGGGGCTGGGGCAGGGGCCGGGGCTGGGGACAGGGCTGGGGTCAGAGCGGGGGCAGGGCTGGGGCCGGGGCTGGGGCTGGGGCTGGGCAGTGGCTGAAGCTGGGCTCGGGCAGGGCTGGGGCTGGGGCTGGGTTGGGGCAGGGCTGGGGCCGAGTCTGGGGCAGGGGCTGGGGCCAGGGCAGAGGCAGGGCTGGGGCAGGGCTGGAACTGGGGCTTGGCTGGGGGCAAGGTTGGGGCTGGGGCTGGGCTGGTGGAGAGGGTGGTGCTGGGGCTGGGGCTGCAGACAGGGCTGGGGCTAGGGCTGAGGTAGGGGTAGGGCTGGGGCTGGATTGGGGCCAGGGCTGGGGCAGGACTAGGCTTGAGGCTGGGCCTTGGGCTGGGGCTGGGTTGGCGCAGGGCTGGGGCTGGGGCTGGAACCAAGTCTTGGGCAGGGCTGGGGCTGGGGCTGGAGCCAGGGCTGGGGCAGGGCTGTGGCTAGGCTGGGGCAGGGCCTGGGGCTGGGCTGTGGCTGGGGCTGGGGACAGGGCTGGGGCCAGGCTGGGTCTGGGTCTGGGCTGGGGGCAGGGCTGGTTCTGGGGCTGGGATGGGGCAGGACTGGGACTGGGGCAGGGGCACGGGCCGAGGCTGGGGACAGGGCTAGGGCTGGAGCTAGGGCAGGGCTGGGTCCAGGCTGGGGCTGGGTTCGGCTCAGGGGTGGGGCTTGGTCCAGGGCTGGGTCTGGGCTAGGGCAGGGCTGGGGCTGGGGCTGGGCTGGTGGCGAGGGTGGGGCAGGGGCTGGGGCTGGGGCTGCGGACAGGGCTGGGGCTAGGGCTGAGGTAGGGGTAGGGCTAGGGCTGGATTGGGGCCAGGGCTGGGGCAGGACTAGGCTTGAGGCTGGGCCTTGGGCTGGGGCTGGGTTGGCGCAGGGCTGGGCTGGGACTGGAACCAAGGCTTGGGCAGGTCTGGGGCTGGGGACAGGGCTGGGGCCAGGCTGGGTCTGGGTCTGGGGCTGGGCTGGGCTGGGGCTGGGGCTGGGCTGAGGGCACAGCTGGCCTATGCCTGGGGCTGGGACAGGGCTGGGGCTAGGCTGGGCTTAGGCCGGGGCTGGGGCTGGGACTGGGGCACGGCAGGGCTGGGCTAGGGCTGGGGCTGGGACAGGGCTGGGCTAGGGATGGGCTGGGGCCGGGGATGGGGCCGGGGGTGGGGCTGGGACTGGGGTGGGTTTGGTGCAGGGCTGGGGCTGGGGCTGGGGCTGGGGCTGGGTCCAGGGCTGTGGCTGGCCTGTGGCTGGAGCTGGGCTGGGGCTGAGGATGGGGCTGGGGCTGGGCTAGGGCTGGGCTGGGGCCGGGGCCGCGACTGGGGCTGGATCCAGGGCTGGAGCTGGGCTGGGGCTGGGGCTGGGCTGGGGCAGGGCTGGGGCTGTGGCTGGGGCTGGGGCTGGGCTGGGGCTGGGCCGGGGCAGGGCTGGGCTGGTGCAGGGCTGGGGCCAGGCTGCGGCTGGGTTCGGTGCAGGGCTGGGGCTGGGGCAGGGCTGGGCTGGGGCTGGGGCTGGGGCCGTGAGTGGGCCTTGGCTGGGGCTGGGGCTGGGCGGTGGCTGGGGCTGGGCTGGGGCAGGGCTGGGCCTGGGTTTGGGATGAGGCTGGGGTGGGGCTGGGGCTCGGTCATGGGCAGGGGCTGGGCTGGGGCTGGGGATGAGGCTGGGGCAGGGCTGGGGCAGGGGTGGGGCTGAGGCTGGGTCCAGGGTGGTGCTGGGGCTGGGCTGGGGGCAGGGCTGGGTCTGGGCGGTGGCTGGGGATGGCCTGGGGCTGGGCTGGGGCTGGGACTGGGTCCAGGGCAGGGGCTGGACTGGGGCTGGGGCTAGGCTGGGGCAGGGCTGGGGCTGGGGCTGGGTCCAGGGTGGGGCTGTGTCCAGGGCTGGGGCAGGACTGGGGCAGGCCTGGGGATGGGGCTGGGCTGTGTCCAGGGCAGGGGCTGGGCTGGGGCTGTGGCTAAGGCTGGGCTGGGGCTGTGTCCAGGGCAGGGGCTGGGCTGGGGCTGGGGCTGGGCCGGGGCAGGGCTGGGGAAGGGGCTGGGCTGGGGCTGAGCGTGGGGCAGGGGCAAAGGCTGGGGCTGAGGGCAGGGCTGGGCTAGGGCTGGGGCTGGGGCAGGGGCCGGGGCTGGGGACAGGGCTGGGGCCAGAGCTAGGGCAGGGCTGAGGCCAGGCTGGGGCTGGGTTCGGTGCAGGGCTGGGGCTGGGCAGTGCAGGGGCTGGGGCAGGGCTGGGCAACGGCTGGGCTGGGACCGGGGATGGGTCCGGGGGT
This sequence comes from Melanerpes formicivorus, assembly GCF_026170545.1. Lineage (NCBI taxonomy): Eukaryota > Metazoa > Chordata > Aves > Piciformes > Picidae > Melanerpes > Melanerpes formicivorus. The sequence continues at coordinate 14,289 of NW_027143411.1, read as the reverse complement.
GGGGCTGGGGCTGGGGCTGGGGCTGGGGCAGGGCTGGGCATGGGCTGGGAATGAGGCTGGGGTGGGGCTGGGGCTGGGTCCAGGGCTGGGGCAGGACTGGGGCCGGGCTGGGGCTGGGGCTGGGCTGAGGGCAGGGCTGGGGCAGGGCTGGGCCTGGGCTGGGAATGAGGCTGGGGTGGGGCTGGGGCTGGCTCCATGGCTGTGGCTGGGCTGTGGCTGGAGCTGGGCTTGGGCTGAGGGTGGGGCTGGGGCTGGGCTAGGGCTGCGATTGGGCCGGGGCTGCGACTGGGGCTGGGTCCAGGGCTGGGGCTTGTACTGTGGCTGGGGCTGGGCTGGGGCCGGGCTGGGGCTGGGGCTGGGGCTGGGCTGTGGCTGGGCTGGGGCTGGGCTGTGGCTGGGGCTGGGCTGTGGCTGGGCTGGGGCTGGGGCTGGGGCTGGGCTGTGGCTGGGCTGGGGCTGGGCTGTGGCTGGGCTGGGGCTGGGCTGTGGCTGGGTCCAGGGCAGGGGCTGGGCTGGGGCTGGGGCTGGGCCGGGGCAGGGCTGGGGCAAGGGCTGGGCTGGGGCCGAGGGTGGGGCTGGGGCTGGGGCTGGGGCTGGGGACAAGGCTGGGGCTGGGCTGGGGCCGGGCTGGGGCTGGGCAGGGCGGGGGCTGGGGCAGGGCTGGGCTACGGCTGGGCTGGGACTGGGGATGGGCTGGGGTAGGGGCAGGGCTAGGCCTGGGTTGGGGATGAGGCTGGGCTGGGGCTGGGCTGGGGCTGGGCTGGGCCCGGGGCTGCGACTGGGGCTGGGTCCAGGGCTGGGGCTGGGCTGTGGCTGGGCTGGCGCTGTGGCTGGGGCTGGGCTGGGGCAGGGCTGGGGCTGTGGCTGTGGCTGGGCTGGGGCTGGGTCCAGGGCAGGGGCTGGGCTGGGGCTGGGGCTGGGCTGGGGCAGGGCTGGGGCAGGGACTGGGTTGGGGCCGAGGGTGGGGCTGGGGCTGGGGCTCGGGCTGAGGGCAGGTCTGGGCTAGGGCTGGGGCTGGGGCAGGGGCCGGGGCTGGGGACAGGGCTGGGGTCAGAGCGGGGGCAGGGCTGGGGCCGGGGCTGGGGCTGGGGCTGGGCAGTGGCTGAAGCTGGGCTCGGGCAGGGCTGGGGCTGGGGCTGGGTTGGGGCAGGGCTGGGGCCGAGTCTGGGGCAGGGGCTGGGGCCGGGGCAGAGGCAGGGCTGGGGCAGGGCTGGAACTGGGGCTTGGCTGGGGGCAAGGTTGGGGCTGGGGCTGGGCTGGTGGAGAGGGTGGTGCTGGGGCTGGGGCTGCAGACAGGGCTGGGGCTAGGGCTGAGGTAGGGGTAGGGCTGGGGCTGGATTGGGGCCAGGGCTGGGGCAGGACTAGGCTTGAGGCTGGGCCTTGGGCTGGGGCTGGGTTGGCGCAGGGCTGGGGCTGGGGCTGGAACCAAGTCTTGGGCAGGGCTGGGGCTGGGGCTGGTGCCAGGGCTGGGGCAGGGCTGTGGCTAGGCTGGGGCAGGGCCTGGGGCTGGGCTGTGGCTGGGGCTGGGGACAGGGCTGGGGCCAGGCTGGGTCTGGGTCTGGGCTGGGGGCAGGGCTGGTTCTGGGGCTGGGATGGGGCAGGACTGGGACTGGGGCAGGGGCACGGGCCGAGGCTGGGGACAGGGCTAGGGCTGGAGCTAGGGCAGGGCTGGGTCCAGGCTGGGGCTGGGTTCGGCTCAGGGGTGGGGCTTGGTCCAGGGCTGGGTCTGGGCTAGGGCAGGGCTGGGGCTGGGGCTGGGCTGGTGGCGAGGGTGGGGCAGGGGCTGGGGCTGGGGCTGCGGACAGGGCTGGGGCTAGGGCTGAGGTAGGGGTAGGGCTAGGGCTGGATTGGGGCCAGGGCTGGGGCAAGCCTAGGCTTGAGGCTGGGCCTTGGGCTGGGGCTGGGTTGGCGCAGGGCTGGGCTGGGGCTGGAACCAAGGCTTGGGCAGGGCTGGGGCTGGGGACAGGGCTGGGGCCAGGCTGGGTCTGGGTCTGGGGCTGGGCTGGGCTGGGGCTGGGGCTGGGCTGAGGGCACAGCTGGCCTATGCCTGGGGCTGGGACAGGGCTGGGGCTAGGCTGGGCTTAGGCCGGGGCTGGGGCTGGGACTGGGGCACGGCAGGGCTGGGCTAGGGCTGGGGCTGGGACAGGGCTGGGCTAGGGATGGGCTGGGGCCGGGGATGGGGCCGGGGGTGGGGCTGGGACTGGGGTGGGTTTGGTGCAGGGCTGGGGCTGGGGCTGGGGCTGGGGCTGGGTCCAGGGCTGTGGCTGGCCTGTGGCTGGAGCTGGGCTGGGGCTGAGGATGGGGCTGGGGCTGGGCTAGGGCTGGGCTGGGGCCGGGGCCGCGACTGGGGCTGGATCCAGGGCTGGAGCTGGGCTGGGGCTGGGGCTGGGCTGGGGCAGGGCTGGGGCTGTGGCTGGGGCTGGGGCTGGGCTGGGGCTGGGCCGGGGCAGGGCTGGGCTGGTGCAGGGCTGGGGCCAGGCTGCGGCTGGGTTCGGTGCAGGGCTGGGGCTGGGGCAGGGCTGGGCTGGGGCTGGGGCTGGGGCCGTGAGTGGGCCTTGGCTGGGGCTGGGGCTGGGCGGTGGCTGGGGCTGGGCTGGGGCAGGGCTGGGCCTGGGTTTGGGATGAGGCTGGGGTGGGGCTGGGGCTCGGTCATGGGCAGGGGCTGGGCTGGGGCTGGGGTGGGGCTGAGGCTGGGTCCAGGGTGGTGCTGGGGCTGGGCTGGGGGCAGGGCTGGGTCTGGGCGGTGGCTGGGGATGGCCTGGGGCTGGGCTGGGGCTGGGACTGGGTCCAGGGCAGGGGCTGGACTGGGGCTGGGGCTAGGCTGGGGCAGGGCTGGGGCTGGGGCTGGGTCCAGGGTGGGGCTGTGTCCAGGGCTGGGGCAGGACTGGGGCAGGCCTGGGGATGGGGCTGGGCTGTGTCCAGGGCAGGGGCTGGGCTGGGGCTGTGGCTAAGGCTGGGCTGGGGCTGTGTCCAGGGCAGGGGCTGGGCTGGGGCTGGGGCTGGGCCGGGGCAGGGCTGGGGAAGGGGCTGGGCTGGGGCTGAGGGTGGGGCAGGGGCAAAGGCTGGGGCTGAGGGCAGGGCTGGGCTAGGGCTGGGGCTGGGGCAGGGGCCGGGGCTGGGGACAGGGCTGAGGCCAGAGCTAGGGCAGGGCTGAGGCCAGGCTGGGGCTGGGTTCGGTGCAGGGCTGGGGCTGGGCAGTGCAGGGGCTGGGGCAGGGCTGGGCAACGGCTGGGCTGGGACCGGGGATGGGTCCGGGGGTGGGGCTGGGGCTGGGGCTGGGGCTGGGGCAGGGCTGGGCATGGGCTGGGAATGAGGCTGGGGTGGGGCTGGGGCTGGGTCCAGGGCTGGGGCAGGACTGGGGCCGGGCTGGGGCTGGGGCTGGGCTGAGGGCAGGGCTGGGGCAGGGCTGGGCCTGGGCTGGGAATGAGGCTGGGGTGGGGCTGGGGCTGGCTCCATGGCTGTGGCTGGGCTGTGGCTGGAGCTGGGCTTGGGCTGAGGGTGGGGCTGGGGCTGGGCTAGGGCTGCGATTGGGCCGGGGCTGCGACTGGGGCTGGGTCCAGGGCTGGGGCTTGTACTGTGGCTGGGGCTGGGCTGGGGCCGGGCTGGGGCTGGGGCTGGGGCTGGGCTGTGGCTGGGCTGGGGCTGGGCTGTGGCTGGGGCTGGGGCTGGGCTGTGGCTGGGCTGGGGCTGGGGCTGGGGCTGGGCTGTGGCTGGGCTGGGGATGGGCTGTGGCTGGGTCCAGGGCAGGGGCTGGGCTGGGGCTGGGGCTGGGCCGGGGCAGGGCTGGGGCAAGGGCTGGGCTGGGGCCGAGGGTGGGGCTGGGGCTGGGGCTGGGGCTGGGGACAAGGCTGGGGCTGGGCTGGGGCCGGGCTGGGGCTGGGCAGGGCGGGGGCTGGGGCAGGGCTGGGCTACGGCTGGGCTGGGACTGGGGATGGGCTGGGGTAGGGGCAGGGCTAGGCCTGGGTTGGGGATGAGGCTGGGCTGGGGCTGGGCTGGGGCTGGGCTGGGCCCGGGGCTGCGACTGGGGCTGGGTCCAGGGCTGGGGCTGGGCTGTGGCTGGGCTGGCGCTGTGGCTGGGGCTGGGCTGGGGCAGGGCTGGGGCTGTGGCTGTGGCTGGGCTGGGGCTGGGTCCAGGGCAGGGGCTGGGCTGGGGCTGGGGCTGGGCTGGGGCAGGGCTGGGGCAGGGACTGGGTTGGGGCCGAGGGTGGGGCTGGGGCTGGGGCTCGGGCTGAGGGCAGGTCTGGGCTAGGGCTGGGGCTGGGGCAGGGGCCGGGGCTGGGGACAGGGCTGGGGTCAGAGCGGGGGCAGGGCTGGGGCCGGGGCTGGGGCTGGGGCTGGGCAGTGGCTGAAGCTGGGCTCGGGCAGGGCTGGGGCTGGGGCTGGGTTGGGGCAGGGCTGGGGCCGAGTCTGGGGCAGGGGCTGGGGCCGGGGCAGAGGCAGGGCTGGGGCAGGGCTGGAACTGGGGCTTGGCTGGGGGCAAGGTTGGGGCTGGGGCTGGGCTGGTGGAGAGGGTGGTGCTGGGGCTGGGGCTGCGGACAGGGCTGGGGCTAGGGCTGAGGTAGGGGTAGGGCTGGGGCTGGATTGGGGCCAGGGCTGGGGCAGGACTAGGCTTGAGGCTGGGCCTTGGGCTGGGGCTGGGTTGGCGCAGGGCTGGGGCTGGGGCTGGAACCAAGTCTTGGGCAGGGCTGGGGCTGGGGCTGGAGCCAGGGCTGGGGCAGGAGCCAGGGCTGGGGCAGGGCTGTGGCTAGGCTGGGGCAGGGCCTGGGGCAGGACTGGGACTGGGGCAGGGGCACGGGCCGAGGCTGGGGACAGGGCTAGGGCTGGAGCTAGGCCAGGGCTGGGGCCAGGCTGGTGCTGGGTTCGGCTCAGGGGTGGGGCTTGGTCCAGGGCTGGGTCTGGGCTAGGGCAGGGCTGGGGCTGGGGCTGGGCTGGTGGCGAGGGTGGGGCAGGGGCTGGGGCTGGGGCTGCGGACAGGGCTGGGGCTAGGGCTGAGGTAGGGGTAGGGCTAGGGCTGGATTGGGGCCAGGGCTGGGGCAGGACTAGGCTTGAGGCTGGGCCTTGGGCTGGGGCTGGGTTGGCGCAGGGCTGGGGCTGGGGCTGGAACCAAGGCTTGGGCAGGGCTGGGGCTGGGGCTGGAGCCAGGGCTGGGGCAGGAGCCAGGGCTGGGGCAGGGCTGAGGTCAGGCCTGGAGCTGGGGCTGGGGCAGGGATTGGGGCTAGGCTGGGGCTGGGCCTGGGGTGGGCTGTGGCTGGGGCTGGGTCCAGGGCAGGGCTAGGGCTGGGGCTGGGGCTGGGGCTGGGCTGGGGCAGAGGGCGGGTTTGGGGCAGGGCTGGGGCTGGGGCTGGAACCAAGTCTTGGGCAGGGCTGGGGCTGGGGCTGGGGCTGGGCAGGGCTGGGGCTGGGCATGGACCGGGACTGGGCAGGGGTAGGGCCGGGGCTGGGGGCTGGGCTGGGGCTGGGGTTGGGCTGGGGCAGGGCTGGGCCTGGGTTTGGGCTGGGGCTTTGGCTGGGGCTGGGGCCGGGGCTGGGGTTGGGCTGTGGCTGGGTGTGGCCGGTTGACGTTGCCCCCTTAAGAAAGGAATATGGTGGACGGAAGTTGGTAAACAGAAGGAATAATCTAAACTAATTTCCTTGGAAGAGTGGGAGGAATCACCTTCTGAACTGTGACAGCAGGAGGGTATACTGGGTTTTTCCAGCACTTTATTTTCAGTCTTGCTTCCGCCTCTTCTTCGTGCAGCAGCTCTGTTTTGTGCTGGGCTTTCTGCCAAGGCCTCGGCCTTGAAAACCAGAAAAAGGCCTGTATTAACTCCCTTCCAATTAACACGAACTGCTTCTAAACTTTTTTCCTCTCCTTTCTTTCTCTTTCTATCCCATTCTGGGGAAAGGGGGGGAAAAGAGGGGAGAGCGGAGGTGGGGAACCCCTCTCTGCCGAGGGGGGTTACTCTCATTTCTGTGTTACTCTGTTGTATATCTTTGTATATATTGTAGATATTGTAAATTTGTAAATATTCCCCTGCAAATCCTACACTGATTTGTAAATATAGCTCCACTGCTTTGCTAATTCAGCTTGTGAGTTTTTTTTTCCTTTCCCTTCAATTTTTCTTTCCCTTTACATTACAAGGGGGAAGGGAGGAGGCTTCTTGGCCTTACCCTTCCACCAACCACACTGGGGCTGGGCTGGGGCTGGGCTGGGGCTGGGGCTGGGCTGGGGCTGGGTCCAGGGCAGGGGCTGGGCTGGGGATGAGGCTGGGCCGGGGCAGGGCTGGGGCTGGGGCTGGGGCTGGGGCTGGGGCTGGGGCAGGGCTGGGGCTGGGCCGGGGCAGGGCTGGGCTGGGGGCTGTGCTGGGGCTGGGCTGGGGCTGGGTTAGGTGTAGGGCTGGGGCTGGGGCAGGGCTGGGCTGGGGCCGGGGATGGGGACGTGAGTGGGGATTGGCTGGGGCTGGGGCTGGGGCTGGGGCTGGGCTGGGGCAGGGCTGGGCCTGACTGGGGATGAGGCTGGGGTGGGGCTGGGGCTGGGGCTGGGCCGGGGCAGGGCTGGGCTGGGGGCCGGGGATGGGGACGTGAGTGGGGATTGGCTGGGGCTGGGGCTGGGGCTGGGGCTGGGCCGGGGCAGGGCTGGGCTGGGGCAGGGGCAGGGCTGGGGCAGGGCTTGAACTGGGGCTGGGCTGGGGCCAAGGTTGGGGCTGCGGCTGGGCTGGTGGCGAGGGTGGGGCTGGGGCTGGGGCTGAGGTAGGGGTAGGGCTGGGGCTGGATTGGGACCAGGGCTGGGGCAGAACTAGGCTTGAGGCTGGGCCTTGGGCTGGGGCTGGGTTGGCGCAGGGCTGGGGCTGGGGCTGGAACCAAGGCACGGGCAGGGCTGGGGCTGGGGCTGGGCTGGGGCTGGGTCCAGGGCAGGGGCTGGGCTGGGGATGAGGCTGGGGCTGGGCCGGGGCAGGGCTGGGCTGGGGCAGGGCTGGGGCAGGGCTGGGGCTGGGACTGGGGCCAGGGCTTGGGCAGGACTGAGGCTGGGGCAGGTCTGGGGCTGGGGCAGGGCTGGGGCTGGGCATGGACCGTGACTGGGCAGGTGTAGGGCTGGGGCAGGGGCTGGGCTGGGGATGAGGGTGGGGCTGGGGCTGGGGCTGGGGCTGCGGACAGGGCTGTGGCCGAGCTAGGGCTGGGCTGAGGGCAGGGCTGGGCTAGGGCTGGGGCTGGGGCAGGGCTGGGGCCGGGGCTGAGCCTGGGGCAGGGACTAGGGCAGGGCTTGGGCTGGGGCTGGGGCTGGGGCCGGGCTAGGGCTGGGCTGGGGGCAAGGATGGGGCTGGGGCAGGGCTGGGGCTAGGGCTGAGGTAGGGGTAGGGCTGGGGCTGGATTGGGGGCAGGGCTGGGGCAGGACTAGGCTTGAGGCTGGGCCTTGGGCTGGGGCTGGGTTGGCGCAGGGCTGGGGCTGGGGCTGGGGCTGGGGGCTGGGTCCAGCGCTGGGGCTGGGGGCTGGGATGGGGCAGGACTGGGACTGGGGTTGGGCACGGGCCGAGGCTGGGGGACAGTGATAGGGCTGGAGCTAGGGCAGGGCTGGGGCCAGGCTGGCGCTGGGTTCGGCTCAGGGCTGGGGCTTGGTCCAGGGCTGGGTCTGGGCTAGGGCAGGGCTGGGGCTGGGGCTGGGCTGGGGCTGGGTCCAGGGCTGTGGCTGGGCTGTGGCTGGAGCTGGGCTGGGGCTGAGGGTGGGGCTGGGGCTGGGCTAGGACTGGGCTGGGGCCAGGGCTGTGACTGGGGCTGGATCCAGGGCTGGGGCTGGGCTGTGGCTGGGGCTGGGCTGGGGCAGGCCTGGGGCTGGGCCGGGGCAGGCCTGGGCTGGGCCGGGGCAGGCCTGGGCTGGGGCAGAGCTGGAGCCAGGCTGTGTCTGGGTTCGGTGCAGGTCTGGGGCTGGGGCAGGGCTGGGCTGGGGCCAGGGATGGGGCCGTGAGTGGGGCTTGGCTGGGGCTGGGGCTGGGGCTGGGGCTGAGTCTGGGGCCGGGGCTGGGGCCGGGGCAGGGGCAGGGCTGGGGCAGGGCTTGAACTGGGGCTCGGCTGGGGCCAAGGTTGGGGCTGGGGCTGGGCTGGTGGCGAGGGTTGGGGCTGGGGCAGCGGACAGGGCTGGGGCTAGGGCTGAGGTAGGGGTAGGGCTGGGGCTGGATTGGGGCCAGGGCTGGGGCAGGACTAGGCTTGAGGCTGGGCCTTGGCCTGGGGCTGGGTTGGCGCAGGGCTGGGGCTGGAACAAAGGCTTGGGCAGGGCTGGGGCTGGGGCTGGAGCCAGGGTTGGGGCAGGAGCCAGGGCTGGGGCAGGGCTGAGGTCAGGCCTGGGGCTGCGGCTGGGGCAGGGCTGGGGCTAGGCTGGGGCTGGGCCTGGGGCTGGACTGTGGCTGGGGCTCGGGACAGGGCTGGGGCCAGTCTGGGTCTGGGGCTGGGCTGGGGGCAGGGCTGGGGCTGGGGCTGGAGCCAGGGCTGGGGGTAGGAGCCAGGGCTGGGGCAGGGCTGAGGTCCAGCCAGGGGCTGGGGCTGGGGCAGGGCTGGGGCTAGGCTGGGACTGGGCCTGGGGCTGGGCAGGGCTGGGGCTGGGGACAGGGCTGGGGCCAGGCTGGGTCTGGGGCTGGGACTGGGGCTGGGCTGGGGCTGGGGCTGGGCTGAGGGCACAGCTGGCCTATGCCTGGGGCTGGGACAGGGCTGGGGCAGGGCTGGACTTAGGCCGGGGCTGGGGCTGGGACTGGGGCAGGGCAGGGCTGGGCTAGGGATGGGCTGGGGGCCGGGGATGGGGCCGGGGGTGGGGCTGGGACTGGGGCTGGGTTTGGTGCAGGGCTGGGGCTGGGGCTGGGGCTGGGCTGGGGCTGGGTCCAGGGCTGTGGCTGGCCTGTGGCTGGAGCTGGGCTGGGGCTGAGGATGGGGCTGGGGCTGGGCTAGGGCTGGGCTGGAGCTGGGGCTGCGACCGGGGCTGGAACCAGGGCTGGAGCTGGGCTGGGGCTGGGGCTGGGGCTGGGCTGGGGCAGGGCTGGGGCTGGGGCTGGGGCTGGGGGCTGGGGCTGGGGCTGGGCTGGGGCTGGGCTGGTGCAGGGCTGGACTGGTGCAGGGCTGGGGCCAGGCTGCGGCTGGGTTCGGTGCAGGGCTGGGGCTGGGGCAGGGCTGGGCTGGGGCTGGGGCTGGGGCCGTGAGTGGGCCTTGGCTGGGGCTGGGGCTGGGCGGTGGCTGGGCTGGGCCTGGGCTTGGGATGAGGCTGGGGTGGGGCTGGGGCTCGGTCATGGGCAGGGGCTGGGCTGGGGCTGGGGATGAGGCTGGGGCAGGGCTGGGGCAGGGGTGGGGCTGAGGCTGGGTCCAGGGTGGTGCTGGGGCTGGGCTGGGGGCAGGGCTGGGTCTGGGCGGTGGCTGGGGATGGCCTGGGGCTGGGCTGGGGCTGGGACTGGGTCCAGGGCAGGGGCTGGACTGGGGCTGGGGCTAGGCTGGGGCAGGGCTGGGGCTGGGGCTGGGTCCAGGGTGGGGCTGTGTCCAGGGCTGGGGCAGGACTGGGGCAGGGCTGGGGATGGGGCTGGGCTGTGTCCAGGGCAGGGGCTGGGCTGGGGCTGTGGCTGGGGGCTGGGCTGGGGCTGGGTCCAGGGCAGGGGCTGGGCTGGGGCTGTGGCTGGGGCTGGGCTGGGGCTGTGTCCAGGGCAGGGGCTGGGCTGGGGCTGGGGCTGGGCCGGGGCAGGGCTGGGGAAGGGGCTGGGCTGTGGCTGAGGGTGGGGCAGGGGCAAAGGCTGGGGCTGAGGGCAGGGGCTGGGCTAGGGCTGGGGCTGGGGCAGGGGCCAGGGCTGGGGACAGGGCAGGGGCCAGAGCTAGGGCAGGGCTGCGGCCAGGCTGGGGCTGGGTTCGGTGCAGGGCTGGGGCTGGGCAGTGCAGGGGCTGGGGCAGGGCTGGGCAACGGCTGGGCTGGGACCGGGGATGGGTCCGGGGGTGGGGCTGGGGCTGGGGCTGGGGCAGGGCTGGGCATGGGCTGGGAATGAGGCTGGGGTGGGGCTGGGGCTGGGTCCAGGGCTGGGGCAGGACTGGGGCTGGGCTGGGGCTGGGGCTGGGCTGAGGGCAGGGCTGGGGCAGGGCTGGGCCTGGGCTGGGAATGAGGCTGGGGTGGGGCTGGGGCTGGCTCCATGGCTGTGGCTGGGCTGTGGCTGGAGCTGGGCTGGGGCTGAGGGTGGGGCTGGGGCTGGGCTAGGGCTGCGATGGGGCCGGGGCTGCGACAGGGGCTGGGTCCAGGGCTGGGGCTTGTGCTGTGGCTGGGGCTGGGCTGGGGCTGGGCTGGGGCTGTGGCTGGGGCTGGGCTGTGGCTGGGCTGGGGCTGGGCTGTGGCTGCGATGGGGGCCGGGGCTGCGACTGGGGCTGGGTCCAGGGCTGGGGCTTGTGCTGTGGCTGGGGCTGGGCTGGGGCTGGGCTGGGGCTGTGGCTGGGGCTGGGCTGTGGCTGGGCTGGGGCTGGGCTGTGGCTGGGTCCAGTGCAGGGGCTGGGCTGGGGCTGGGCTGGGCCGGGGCAGGGCTGGGGCAAGGGCTGGGCTGGGGCCGAAGGTGGGTCTGGGGGCTGGGGCTGGGGCTGGGTACAAGGCTGGGGCTCGGCTGGGGCCAGGCTGGGGCTGGGCAGGGCGGGGGCTGGGGCAGGGCTGGGCTACGGCTGGGGCTGGGCTGGGGCTGGGCTGGGGCTGTGGCTGGGGCTGGGCTGTGGCTGGGCTGGGGCTGGGCTGTGGCTGGGCTGGGGCTGGGGCTGGGCTGGGCCCCGGGGCTGGGACTGGGGCTGGGTCCAGGGCTGGGGCTGGGCTGTGGCTGGGCTGGCGCTGTGGCTGGGGCTGGGCTGGGGCAGGACTGGGGCTGTGGCTGTGGCTGGGCTGGGGCTGGGTCCAGGGCAGGGGCTGGGCTGGGGCTGGGGCTGGGCTGGGGCAGGGCTGGGGCAGGGACTGGGCTGGGGCCGAGGGTGGGGCTGGGGCTGGTGGCTCGGGCTGAGGGCAGGTCTGGGCTAGGGCTGGGGCTGGGGCAGGGGCCGGGGCTGGGGACAGGGCTGGGGTCAGAGCTGGGGCAGGGCTGGGGCCGGGGCTGGGGCTGGGGCTGGGCAGTGGCTGAAGCTGGGCTCGGGCAGGGCTGGGGCTGGGGCTGGGTTGGGGCAGGGCTGGGGCCGAGTCTGGGGCAGGGGCTGGGGCCGGGGCAGAGGCAGGGCTGGGGCAGGGCTGGAACTGGGGCTTGGCTGGGGGCAAGGTTGGGGCTGGGGCTGGGCTGGTGGAGAGGGTGGTGCTGGGGCTGGGGCTGCGGACAGGGCTGGGGCTAGGGCTGAGGTAGGGGTAGGGCTGGGGCTGGATTGGGGCCAGGGCTGGGGCAGGACTAGGCTTGAGGCTGGGCCTTGGGCTGGGGCTGGGTTGGCGCAGGGCTGGGGCTGGGGCTGGAACCAAGTCTTGGGCAGGGCTGGGGCTGGGGCTGGAGTCAGGGCTGGGGCAGGAGCCAGGGCTGGGGCAGGGCTGTGGCTAGGCTGGGGCAGGGCCTGGGGCTGGGCTGTGGCTGGGGCTGTGGAGCAGGGCTGTGGCTGTTACTGGGTCTGGGTCTGGGCTGGGGGCAGGGCTGGTTCTGCGGCTGGGATGGGGCAGGACTGGGACTGGGGCAGGGGCACAGGCCGAGGCTGGGGGACAGGGCTAGGGCTGGAGCTAGGGCAGGACTGGGGCCAGGCTGGGGCTGGGTTCGGCTCAGGGGTGGGGCTTGGTCCAGGGCTGGGTCTGGGCTAGGGCAGGGCTGGGGCTGGGGCTGGGCTGGTGGCAAGGGTGGGGCAGGGGCTGGGGCTGGGGCTGCGGACAGGGCTGGGGCTAGGGCTGAGGTAGGGGTAGGGCTAGGGCTGGATTGGGGCCAGGGCTGGGGCAGGACTAGGCTTGAGGCTGGGCCTTGGGCTGGGGCTGGGTTGGCACAGGGCTGGGGCTGGGGCTGGAACCAAGTCTTGGGCAGGGCTGGGGCTGGGGCTGGAGCTAGGGTTGGGGCAGGAGCCAGGGCTGGGGCAGGGCTGAGGTCAGGCCTGGAGCTGGGGCTGGGGCAGGGATTGGGGCTAGGCTTGGGCTGGGCCTGGGGTGGGCTGTGGCTGGGGCTGGGTCCAGGGCAGGGCTAGGGCTGGGGCTGGGGCTGGGGCTGGGCTGGGGCAGAGGGCGGGGCTGGGGCAGGGCTGGGGCTGGGGCTGGAACCAAGTCTTGGGCAGGGATGGGGCTGGGGCTGGGGCTGGGCAGGGCTGGGGCTGGGCATGGACCGGGACTGGGCAGGGGTAGGGCCGGGGCTGGGGGGTTGGTGAGAGGCCTTGAACACAAGCCCTATGAGGAGAGGCTGAGGGAGCTGGGATTGTTTAGCCTGGAGAAGAGGAGGCTCAGGGGTGACCTTATTGCCCTCTACAACTACCTGAAGGGTGGTTGTAGCCAGGAGGGAGTTGGCCTCTTCTCCCAGGCAACCAGCACCAGAACAAGGGGACACAGTCTCAAGCTGCGCCAGGGGAGGTTCAGACTCGAGGTGAGGAGGAAGTTCTTCACCGAGCGAGTCATTCGGCATTGGAATGGGTTGCCCAGGGAGGTGGTTGAGTCATCGACCCTGGAGGCGTTCAAGGGGAGATTGGACGTGGCACTTGGTGCCATGGTCTAGTCATGGGGTCTGCGGTGTCAGGTTGGACTCGATGATCCTCGAGGTCCTTTCCAACCTAAGTGATACTGTGATACTGTGATACTGTGATACTGTGATACTGTGGTTGGGCTGGGGCTGGGGTTGGGCTGGGGCAGGGCTGGGCCTGGGTTTGGGCTGGGGCTTTGGCTGGGGCTGGGGCCGGGGCTGCGACTGGGGCTGGGTCCAGGGCTGGGGTTGGGCTGTGGCTGGGTGTGGGCCGGTTGACGTTGCCCCCTTAAGAAAGGAATATGGTGGACGGAAGTTGGTAAACGGAAGGAATATTCTAAACTAATTTCATTGGAAGAGTGGGAGGAATCACCTTCTGAACTGTGACAGCAGGAGGGTATACTGGGTTTTTCCAGCACTTTTATTTTCAGTCTTGCTTCCGCCTCTTCTTCGTGCAGCAGCTCTGTTTTGTGCTGGGCTTTCTGCCAAGGCCTCGGCCTTGAAAACCAGATAAAGGCCTGTATTAACTCCCTTTCAATTAACACGAACTGCTTCTAAACTTTTTTTCCTCTTTTCTTTCTCTTTCTATCCCATTCTGGGGAAAGGAGGGGAAGAGAGGGGAGAGCGGAGGTGGGGAACCCCTCTCTGCCGAGGGGGGTTACTCTCATTTCTGTGTTACTCTGTTGTATATCTTTGTATATATTGTAGATATTGTAAATTTGTAAATATTCCCCTGCAATTCCTACACTGATTTGTAAATATAGCTCCACTGCTTTGCTAATTCAGCTTGTGAGTTTTTTTTTCCTCAATTTTTCTTTCCCTTTACTTTACAAGGGGGAAGGGAGGAGGCTTCTTGGCCTTACAATTCCACCCACCACACTGGGGCTGGGCTGGGGCTGGGCTGGGGCTGGGGCTGGGGCTGGGCTGAAGCTGGGTCCAGGGCAGGGGCTGGGCTGGGACTGGGGCTGGGCCGGGGCAGCCCTGGGGAAGGGGCTGGGCTGGGGCCGAGGGTGGGGCTGGGGCTGGGGCCGAGGGCGGGACTGGGCTAGGGCTGGGGCTGGGGCAGGGGCCTAGGCTGGGCTGGGGCAGAGGGGCGGGGCTGGGGCAGGGCTGGGGCTGGGGCTGGGGCTGGAACCAAGTCTTGGGCAGGGCTGGGGCTGGGCATGCACCGGGACTGGGAAGGGGTAGGACTGGGGCAGGGGCTGGGCTGGGGACGAGGGTGGGGCAGGGCTGGGGCTGGGCATGGACCGGGACTGGGCAGGGGTAGGGCCGGGGCTGGGGGCTGGGCTGGGGCTGGGGTTGGGCTGGGGCAGGTCTGGGGCTGGGGCTGGGGCTGGGGCCGGGGGCTGCGATTGGGGCTGGGTCCAGTGCTGGGGCTGGGCTGTGGCTGGGGCTGGGCTGGGGCTGGGCTGGGGGCTGGGGCTGGGGCTGGGCTGGGGCTGGGTCCAGGGCAGGGGCTGGGCGGGGGACGAGGGTGGGGCAGGGCTGGGGCTGAGCATGGACCGGGACTGGGCAGAGGTAGGGCCGGGGCTGGGGGCTGGGCTGGGGCTGGGGTTGGGCTGGGGCAGGTCTGGGGCTGGGGCAGGGGCTGGGGCCGCGGCTGCGACTGGGGCTGGGTCCAGTGCTGGGGCAGGGCTGTGGCTGGGCCTGGGCTGGGGCACTGCTGGGGCTGGGCTGTGGGCGCAGTGTCCCACAGCCCAGCCCC
>NW_027143410.1:0-62181 GCF_026170545.1 Melanerpes formicivorus | reverse complement strand
GGACTGGGGATGAGGCTGGGGTGGGGCTGGGGCTGGGTCCAGGGCAGGGCTGGGGCTGGGGCTAGGCTGGGGCAAGGCTGGGGCTGGGCTGGGGCTGGGCCTGGCTCCAGGGTGGGGCTGGGGCTGGGCTGGGGGCAGGGCTAGGTCTGGGCGGTGGCTGGGACTGGGTCCAGGGCAGGATCTGGACTGGGGCTGGGGCTTGGCTGGGGCAGGGGTTGGGGCCAGGTGTGGGGCTGGGGCTGGGGCTGGGTCCAGGGCTAGGGTCTGGGCGGTGGCTGGGGCTGGGCTGGGGCAGGGCTGGGGGACAGGGCTGGGGCCTGGCTTGGTCTGGGGCTGGGCTGGGGGCAGGGCTGGGGCTGGGGCCTGGGATGGGGCAGGACTGGGACTGGGGCAGGGGCACGGGCCGAGGCTGGGGACAGGGCTAGGGCTGGAGCTAGGGCAGGGCTGCAGCCAGGCTGGGGTTGGGGTTCGGCTCAGGGCTGGGGCTGGGTCCGGGCCTGGGGCTGGGCTGAGGGCAGGGCTGGGCTAGGGCTGGGCTGGGGGCCGGGGCTGGGGCCGGGGGTGGGGCTGGGGCTGGGACTGGGTCCAGGGCTGGGGCAGGGCAGTGGCTGGGGTTGGGCTGGGGCAGGGCCGGGGCGGGGGCTGGGGCTGGGGCTGGGGTTGGGCTGGGGCAGGGCTGGGGCTGGGACTGGGTCCAGGGCTGTGGCTGGTCTGTGGCTGGAGCTGGGCTGGGGCTGAGGGTGGGGCGGGGGCTGGGCTAGGGCTGGGCTGGGGCCAGGGCTGTGACTGGGGCTAGGTCCAGGGCTGGGGCTTGGGCTGGGGCAGGCCTGGGGCTGGGGCTGGGGCTGGGCTGGGGCTGGGTCCAGGGCAGGGGCTGGGCTGGGGGGCATGGCTGGGCCGGGGCAGGGCTGGGACTGGGGCTGGGCTGGGGGCCGAGGGTGGGGCTGGGGCAGGGCTGGGGCTGGGGCAGGAACCAAGTCTTGGGCATGGCTAAGGCTGGGGCTGGGGCTGGGTCAGGGCTGGGCTAGGGCTGGGCTGGGGCTGGGGCAGGGCTGGGGCTGGGCTGGGGCCGGGGCTTGAGCAGGGTTAGGGCTGGGGCTGGAACCAAGGCTTGGGCAGGGCTGGGGCTGGAGGCTGGGACCGAGGCTGGGCTGGGGCTGGGCTGGGGCTAGGGCTGGGCTGGGGCTGGGGCAAGGGTGGGCTGGTGGCTGGGCAGGGCTGAGCTGGGGGCAGGGCTGGGCTGGGGCTTGGGCAGGGGATGGGCTGGGTCTAGGGTTGGGGCTGTGCTGGTGCTGTGCTGGGAGTGGGCTGGGGACTAGGGCAGGGGCAGGGCTGGGGCAGGGTTGGGGCTGGGCGGTGGCTGGGGCTGGGCTGAGGGTAGGGCTGGGGCTGGGCTGGGGCTGAGGCTGTGTCCAAGGTGGGGCTGTGGCCGGGGCTGGGGCAGGACTGGGGCCGGGCTGGGGCTGGGGCTGGGTCCAGGGCAGGGGCTGGACTGGGGCTGGGGCTAGGCTGGAGCAGGGCTGGGGCAGGGCTGGGGCTGGGGCTGGGTCCAAGGTGGGGCTGGGGCCGGGGCTGGGGCAGGACTGGGCCGGGTTGGGGCTGGGGCTGGGGCTGGGTCCAGGGCTGGGGCTGCGATGGGGCAAGACTGGGACTGGGGCAGCGGCACGGGCCGAGGCTGGGGACAGGGCTAGGGCTGGAGCTAGGGCAGGGTTGGGGCCAGGCTGGGGCTGGGTTCGGCTCAGGGCTGGGGCTTGGTCCAGGGCTGGGGCTGGGCTGAGGGCAGGGCTGGGCTAGGCCTGGGGCTGGGGCAGGGCTAGGTTAGGGCTGGGCTGAGGCCGGGGCTGGGTCTGGGCCTGGGGCTGGGCTGAGGGCAGGGCTGGACTAGGGCTGGGGCTGGGTCAGGGCTGGGGCTGGGCTGGGGTTGGGGCTTTGGCTGGGGCAGTGCTGGGGCTGGTCTGAGGCTGGGCTGGGACCAGGACCCGGGCTGGGGCAGGGACTGGGGCAGGGCTTGGGCTGGGGCTGGGGCTGGGGCTGGGATGGGGCATGGCTGGGGCTGGGGCTGGACTGGGGGCAGGAATGGGGATGGGGCTGGGGCTGGGGCTTGGGCTGGGGCAGGGCTGGGGCTGGGCAGCGGATGAGGCTGGGGTGGGGGCTGGGGCTGGGGCTGGAGGCTGGGGCCGGGGCTGGGCTGGGGATGAGCTGGGGCAGGGCCGGGGCTGGAACTGGGGCTGGGGCAGGGGTTGGGGCCCGGGCTGGTCTGGGGATGAGCTGGGGCAGGGCTGGGGCTTGGGCTGGGGCCGGGGCTGGGCTGGGGCTCAGCTGGGGCTGGGGCTGGGGCTGGGGACAAGGCTGAGGCAGGGCGGGGCAGGGCTGGCGCAGGACTGGGGCTGGGGCTGGGGCTGGGGGCTGGGGCTGAGGGCTGGGTCTTGGCTGGGGCTGATGGATGGGGCTGGGGCAGGGCTGGGGTAGGGCTTGGGCTGGGGCTGGGTTGGGGCTGAGGCTGTGTCCAAGGTGGGGCTGTGGCCGGGGCTGGGGCAGGACTGGGGCCGGGCTGGGGCTGGGGCTGGGTCCAGGGCAGGGGCTGGACTGGGGCTGGGGGTAGGCTGGGGCAGGGCTGGGGCAGGGCTGGGGCTGGGGCTGGGTCCAAGGTGGGGCTGGGGCCGGGGTGGGGCAGGACTGGGCCGGGTTGGGGCTGGGGCTGGGGTTGGGTCCAGGGCTGGGGCTGGGCTGTGGGTGGAGCTGGGCTGGGGCAGTGCTGGGGCTGGGGCTGGGGCTGGGGCTGGGCTGGGCCTGGGTCCAGGGCTGTGGCTGGGCTGGGGCTGGGGCTGGGCTGGGGATGAGAGTGGGGCTGGGGCTGGGCTAGGGCTGGGCTGGGGCCGGGGCTGCGACTGAGGCTGGGTCCAGGGCTGGGACTGGGCTGTGGCTAGGGCTGGGCCGGGGCAGGTCTGGGGCAGGGGCTGGGCTGGGGCTGAGGGTGGGGCTGGGGCTGGGGCTGGGGACAGGGCTGGGGACAGGGCTGGGGCCAGAGCTGGGGCAGGGCTGGGGCCAGGCTGGGGCTGGGTTCGGTGCAGGGCTGGGGCAGGGCGGGGGCTACGGCTGGGCTGGGACCGGGGATGGGTGCGGGGGTGGGGCTGGGGCTGGGTCCAGAGCTGGGCTGGGCTGGAGCTGGGACTGGGGCAGGGCTAGGGCTGGGCTGGTTCTGGGCTGGGGGCAAGGATGGGGTTTGGGCTGGGGTTGGGCCAGGGCTTGGGCTGGGCTGGGACCGGGGCTGGGCTGGGGTAGGGCTGGCACAGGGCTGGGGCTGGGGCTGGGGCTGGGGCGGGGGACTGGGGCAGGGCTATGGCTGGGGCCGGGCTGGGGCCGAGTCTGGGTCCGGGGCTGGGTCTGGGGCCGGGGCAGGGCTGTGGCTGGGGCTCGGGACAGGGCTGGGGCCAGGCTGGGTCTGGGTCTGGGCTGAGGGCAGGGCTGGGGCTGGAGGCCGGGATCGGGCAGGACTGGGACTGGGGCAGGGGCACGGGCCGAGGCTGGGGACTGGGCTAGGGCTGGAGCTAGGGCAGTGTTGGGGCCAGGCTGGGGCTGGGCTGGGGCTGGGGGCTGGGCTGGGACTGGTCCGGGGGCAGGGGCTGGACTGGGGCTGGGGTTGGGCTGGGGCTGGGGCTGGGGCTGGGGCCGGGGCTGCGACTGTGGCTGGGCTGGTACCAAGGGTTGGGCAGGGCTGGGGCTGGGGCTGGAGCCAGGGCTGGGGCAGGAGCCAGGGCTGGGGACAGGGCTGGGGCCACGCTGGGTCTGGGGCTGGGCTGAGGGCAGGGCTGGGGTTGCGGGCTGGGATGGGGCAAGACTGGGGACTGGGGCAGGGGCACGGGCCGAGGCTGGGGACAGGGCTAGGGCTGGAGCTAGGGCAGGGTTGGGGCCAGGCTGGGGCTGGGTTCAGCTCTGGGCTGGGGCTTGGTCCATGGCTGGGGCTGGGCTGAGGGCAGGGCTGGGCTAGGCCTGGGGCTGGGGCAGGGCTAGGTTAGGGCTGGGCTGAGGCCGGGGCTGGGTCTGGGCCTGGGGCTGGGCTGAGGGCAGGGCTGGGCTAGGGCTGGGGCTGGGTCAGGGCTGGTGCTGGGCTGGGGTTGGGGCTTTGGCTGGGGCAGTGCTGGGGCTGGTCTGAGGCTGGGCTGGGACCAGGACCGGGCTGGGGCAGGGACTGGGGCAGGGCTTGGGCTGGGGCTGGGGCTGGGGCTGGGATGGGGCATGGCTGGGGCTGGGGCTGGACTGGGGGCAGGAATGGGGATGGGGCTGGGGGCTGGGGCTGGGCAGCGGATGAGGCTGGGGTGGGGCTGGGGCTGGGCAGCGGATGAGGCTGGGGTGGGGCTGGGGCTGGGGCTGGGTCCAGGGCAGGGCTAGGGCTGGGGCTGGGGCTGGGGCTGGGCAGGGCTGGGGCTGGGCATGGACTGGATTGGGTAGGGGTAGGGCCGGGGCTGGGGTTGGGCTGTGGCTGGGGCTGGGGCAGGGCTAGGGCTGGGGCTGGGTCCAGGGCTGGGGCAGGGCTGTGGCTGGGGCTGGGGCTGGGCTGGGGCTAGGTCCAGGGCTGTGGCTGGACTGTGGCTAAAGCTGGGGTGGGGCTGAGGGTGGGGCTGGGGCTGGGCTAGCGCTGGGCTGGGGCTGGGCTAAAGCTGCGCTGGGGCTGGGGCTGCGACTGGGGCTGGGTCCAGGGCTGGGGCAGGGGCAGGGCGGGGGCTGTGGCTGGGCTGTGGCTGGAGCTGGGCTGGGGCTCGGGATAGAGTTGTGAGTGGGGCTTGCCTGGGGCCGGGGCTGGGTCTGGGGCGGGGACAGGGAGGGGGCTGGGGCTGGGGCTGGGTCCAGGGCTGGGGCTGGGCGGTGGCTGGGGCTGGGCTGGGGCAGGGCTTTGGCTGGGGCTGGGGCTGGGCTGGGGGCAGGGCTGGGGCTGGGGCTGGCTGGGCTGGGGGAACGGATGGGGCTGGGGCTGGGGCTGGGGCTTGGGCTGGGGAAGGTCTGGGCCTGGACTGGGGATGAGGCTGGGGTGGGGCTGGGGCTGGGTCCAGGGCAGGGCTGGGGCTGGGGCTGGGCTGGGGCAGGGCTTTGGCTGGGGCTGGGGCTAGGCTGGGGCAGGGCTGGGGCTGGGCTGGGGCTGGGGCTGGGTCCAGGGTGGGCCTGGGGCTGGGCTGGGGGCAGGGGCTGGGTCTGGGCGGTGGCTGGGGCTGGGTCCAGGGCAGGGACTGGACTGGGGCTGGGGCTTGGCTGGGGCAGGGTTTGGGGCCAGGTGTGGGGCTGGGGCTGGGGCTGGGTCCAGGGCTAGGGCTGGGCGGTGGCTGGGGCTGGGCTGGGGCTGGGGCTGGGGACAGGGCTGGGGCCAGGCTGGGTCTGGGGCTGGGCTGGGGGCAGGGCTGGGGCTGGGGCTGGGCTGGGCTGGGGGAACGGATGGGGCTGGGGCTGGGGCTGGGGCTTGGGCTGGGGAAGGTCAGGGCCAGGACTGGGGATGAGGCTGGGGTGGGGCTGGGGCTGGGCTGGGGCTGGGGCTGGCTCCAGGGTGGGGCTGGGGCTGGGCTGGGGGCAGGGCTGGGTCTGGGCGGTGGCTGGGACTGGGTCCAGGGCAGGTCTGGACTGGGGCTGGGGCTTGGCTGGGGCAGGGGTTGGGGCCAGGTGTGGGGCTGGGGCTGGGGCTGGGTCCGGGGCTAGGGCTGGGCGGTGGCTGGGGCTGGGCTGGGGCAGGGCTGGGGCCAGGGCTGGGGCCTGGCTGGGTCTGGGGCTGGGCTGGGGGCAGGGCTGGGGCTGGGGCCTGGGATGGGGCAGGACTGGGACTGGGGCAGGGGCACGGGCCGAGGCTGGGGACAGGGCTAGGGCTGGAGCTAGGGCAGGGCTGGGGCCAGGCTGGGGTTGGGTTCGGCTCAGGGCTGGGGCTGGGTCCGGGCCTGGGGCTGGGCTGAGGGCAGGGCTGGGCTAGGGCTGGGCTGGGGCCGGGGCTGGGGCCGGGGGTGGGGCTGGGGCTGGGACTGGGTCCAGGGCTGGGGCAGGGCAGTGGCTGGGGTTGGGCTGGGGCAGGGCCGGGGCGGGGGGGCTGGGCTGGGGCTGGGGTTGGGCTGGGGCAGGGCTGGGGCTGGGACTGGGTCCAGGGCTGTGGCTGGTCTGTGGCTGGAGCTGGGCTGGGCTGAGGGTGGGGCGGGGGCTGGGCTAGGGCTGGGCTGGGGCCAGGGCTGTGACTGGGGCTAGGTCCAGGGCTGGGGCTGGGCTGGGGCAGGCCTGGGGCTGGGGCTGGGGCTGGGCTGGGGCTGGGTCCAGGGCAGGGGCTGGGCTGGGGGCATGGCTGGGCCGGGGCAGGGCTGGGACTGGGGCTGGGCTGGGGCCTGAGGGTGTGGCTGGGGCAGGGCTGGGGCTGGGGCAGGAACCAAGTCTTGGGCATGGCTAAGGCTGGGGGCTGGGGCTGGGTCAGGGCTGGGCTAGGGCTGGGCTGGGGCTGGGGCAGGGCTGGGGCTGGGCTGGGGCCGGGGCTTGAGCAGGGTTAGGGCTGGGGCTGGAACCAAGGCTTGGGCAGGGGTGGGGGCTGGAGGCTGGGACCGAGGGCTGGGCTGGGGCTGGGCTGGGGCTAGGGCTGGGCTGGGGCTGGGGCAAGGGTGGGCTGGTGGCTGGGCAGGGCTGGGGCAGGGCTGGGGCTGGGCTGGGGCTGAGCTGGGGGCAGGGCTGGGCTGGGGCTTGGGCAGGGGATGGGCTGGGTCTAGGGCTGGGGCTGTGCTGGTGCTGTGCTGGGAGTGGGCTGGGGACTAGGGCAGGGGCAGGGCTGGGGCAGGGCTGGGGCTGGGCTGGGGCCAGGTCTGGGGCTGGGGCTGGAGGCTGGGGCCGGGGCTGGGCTGGGGATGAGCTGGGGCAGGGCTGGGGCTTGGGCTGGGGCCGGGGCTGGGCTGGGGCTCAGCTGGGGCTGGGGCTGGGGGCTGGGGACAAGGCTGAGGCAGGGCGGGGCAGGGCTGGCGCAGGACTGGGGCTGGGGCTGGGGCTGGGGGCTGGGGCTGAGGGCTGGGTCTTGGCTGGGGCTGATGGATGGGGCTGGGGCAGGGCTGGGGTAGGGGCAGGTCTGGGGCATGGCTGGGGCTGTGGCTGGGGCATGGCTGGGGCTGGGGCTGGGGCTGTGGCCGGGGCTGGGGGCAGGGATGGGGCAGGGCTGGGGCTGGGGCTGGAAGCAAGGCTTGGGCAGGGCTGGGGCTGGGCTTGGGCCGGGGCTGGGGCTGGGCTGGGGCTGGGGCAGGGCTGGGGCCGGGCTGGGGCCGGGGCTTGGGCAGGGTCGGGGGCTCGGGCTGGAACCAAGGCTTGGGCAGGGCTGTGGCTGGAGGCTGGGGCTGAGGCTGGGCTGGGGCTGGAGCTGGGCTGGGGCCGGGGATGGGGCCGTGAGTGGGGCTTGACAGGGGCCGGGGCTGGGGCCGGGGCTGGGGCCGGGGCTGGGGCTGGGGCTGGGTCCAGTGCTGGGCTGGGCGGTGGCTGGGGCTGGGGCTTGGCTGGGGGCAGGGCTGGGGCTGGGGCTGGGCTGGGCTGGGGGAACGGATGGGGCTGGGGCTGGGGCTGGGGCTTGGGCTGGGGAAGGTCTGGGCCTGGGACTGGGGATGAGGCTGGGGTGGGGCTGGGGCTAGGCTGGGGCAGGGCTGGGGGCTGGGCTGGGGGCTGGGGCTGGGTACAAGGTGGGGCTGGGGCCGGGGCTGGGGCAGGACTGGGGCCGGGCTGGGGCTGGGGCTGGGCTAAGGGTAGGGCTGGGGCAGGGCTGGGGATGGGGCTGGGCTGGGGCTGGGTCCAGGGCTGGGGCTGGGCTGTGGGGTGGAGCTGGGCTGGGGCAGTGCTGGGGCTGGGGCCGGGGCTGAGGGTGGGCTGGGGCTGGGCTGGGCTGGGGCAGGGCTGGGGCAGGGGCAGGGCGGGGGCTGTGGCTGGGCTGTGGCTGGAGCTGGGCTGGGGCCGGGGATGGGGCCGTGAGTGGGGCTTGGCTGGGGCCGGGGCAGGGGCTGGAGTGGGTCCAGGGCTGGGGCTGGGCGGTGGCTGGGGCTGGGGCTTGGCTGGGGGCAGGGCTGGGGCTGGGGCTGGGCTGGGCTGGGGGAACGGATGGGGCTGGGGCTGGGGCTGGGGCTTGGGCTGGGGGAAGGTCTGGGCCTGGACTGGGGATGAGGCTGGGGTGGGGCTGGGGCTGGGTCCAGGGCAGGGCTGGGGCTGGGGCTGGGGCTAGGCTGGGGTAGGGCTGGGGTAGGGCTGGGGCTGGGGCTGGGTCCAGGGTGGGGCTGGGGCTGGGCAGGGGCAGGTCTGGGGCTGGGCGTTGGCTGGGGCTGGGCTGAGGGTAGGGCTGGGGCAGGGCTGGGGTTGGGGCTGTGTCCAAGGTGGGGCTGTGGCCGGGGCTGGGGCAGGACTGGGGCCGGGCTGGGGCTGGGGCTAAGTCCAGGGCAGGGGCTGGACTGGGGCTGTGGCTAGGCTGGGGCAGGGCTGGGGCTGGGCTGGGGCTGGGGCTGGGTCCAAGGTGGGGCTGGGGCCGGGGCTGGGGCAGGACTGGGGCCGGGCTGGGGCTGGGGCTGGGTTGAGGGTAGGGCTGGGGCAGGGGCTGGGGATGGGGCTGGGCTGGGGCCAGGCTGGGGCTGGGTTCGGTGCAGGGCTGGGGCAGGGCGGGGGCTACGGCTGGGCTGGGACCGGGGATGGGTGCGGGGGGTGGGGCTGGGGCTGGGTCCAGAGCTGGGCTGGGCTGGAGCTGGGACTGGGGCAGGGCTAGGGCTGGGCTGGTTCTGGGCTGGGGGCAAGGATGGGGTTTGGGCTGGGGTTGGGCCAGGGCTTGGGCTGGGGCTGGGACCGGGGCTGGGCTGGGGTAGGGCTGGCACAGGGCTGGGGCTGGGGCTGGGGCTGGGGCGGGGACTGGGGCAGGGCTATGGCTGGGGCTGGGCTGGGGTTGAGTCTGGGGCCGGGGCTGGGTCTGGGGCCGGGGCAGGGCTGTGGCTGGGGCTCGGGACAGGGCTGGAGCCAGGCTGGGTCTGGGTCGGGGCTGAGGGCCGGGCTGGGGCTGGAGGCCGGGATGGGGCAGGACTGGGACTGGGGCAGGGGCACGGGCCGAGGCTGGGGACTGGGCTAGGGCTGGAGCTTGGGCAGGGCTGGGGCCAGGCTGGGGCTGGGTTCGGCTCAGGGCTGGGGCTTGGTCCAGGGCTGGGGCTGGGCTAGGACAGGGCTGGGGCTGGGGCAGTGGCTGGGGCTGGGTCCAGGGCTGTGGCTGGGCTGTGGCTGGAGCTGGGCTGGGGCTGAGGGTGGGGCTGGGGCCGGGCTAGGGCTGGGCTGGGGCCGGGGCTGCGACTTCGTCTGGATCCAGGGCTGGGGCTGGGGCTGGGCTGGGGGGCAGGGCTGGGGCAGGGCTGCGGCTGTGGCTGGGGCTGTGGCCGGGGCTGGGGGCAGGGATGGGGCAGGGCTGGGGCTGGGGCTGGAACCAAGGCTTGGGCAGGGCTGGGGCTGGGCTTGGGCCGGGGCTGGGGCAGGGCTGGGGCTGGGGCTGGGCTGGGGCTGAGGCTGTGTCCAAGGTGGGGCTGTGGCCGGGGCTGGGGCTGGACTGGGCCCGGGCTGGGGCTGGGGCTAAGTCCAGGGCAGGGGCTGGACTGGGGCTGGGGCTAGGCTGGGGCAGGGCTGGGGCTGGGCTGGGGCTGGGGCTGGGTCCAAGGTGGGGCTGGGGCCGGGGCTGGGGCAGGACTGGGGCCGGGCTGGGGCTGGGGCTGGGTCCAGGGCTGGGGCTGGGCGGTGGCTGGGGCTGGGGCTTGGCTGGGGGCAGGGCTGGGGCTGGGGGCTGGGCTGGGCTGGGGGAACGGATGGGGCTGGGGCTCGGGCTGGGGCTTGGGCTGGGGAAGGTCTGGGCCTGGACTGGGGATGAGGCTGGGGTGGGGCTGGGGATGGGTCCAGGGCAGGGCTGGGGCTGGGGCTGGGGCTAGGCTGGGGTAGGACTGGGGCAGGGCTGGGGCTGGGGCTGGGTCCAAGGTGGGGCTGTGGCCCGGGCTGGGGCAGGACTGGGGCCGGGCTGGGGCTGGGGCTAGGCTGGGGCAGGGCTGGGGCTGGGCTGGGGCTGGGGCTGGGTCCAAGGTGGGGCTGGGGCCGGGGCTGGGGCAGGACTGGGGCCGGGCTGGGGATGGGGCTGGGCTGGGGCTGGGTCTAGGGATGGGGCTGGGCTGTGGGTGGAGCTGGGCTGGGGCAGTGCTGGGGCTGGGGCTGGGGCTGGGGCTGGGCTGGGGCTGGGTCCAGGGCTGTGGCTGGGCTGGGGCTGGGGCTGGGCTGGGGCTGAGGGTGGGGCTGGGGCTGGGCTAGGGCTGGACTGGGGCCGGGGCTGCGACTGAGGCTGGGTCCAGGGCTGGGACTGGGCTGTGGCTAGGGCTGGGCCGGGGCAGGTCTGGGGCAGGGGCTGGGCTGGGGCTGAGGGTGGGGCTGGGGCTGGGGCTGGGGACAGGCCTGGGGACAGGGCTGGGGCCAGAGCTGGGGCAGGGCTGGGGCCAGGCTGCTGCTGGGTTCGGTGCAGGGCTGGGGCAGGGCGGGGGCTACAGCTGGGCTGGGGACCGGGGATGGGTGCGGGGGTGGGGCTGGGGCTGGGTCCAGAGCTGGGCTGGGCTGGAGCTGGGACTGGGGCAGGGCTAGGGCTGGGCTGGTTCTGGGCTGGGGGCAAGGATGGGGTTTGGGCTGGGGTTGGGCCAGGGCTTGGGCTGGGCTGGGACCGGGGCTGGGCTGGGGTAGGGCTGGCACAGGGCTGGGGCTGGGGCTGGGGCTGGGGCGGGGACTGGGGCAGGGCTATGGCTGGGGGCCGGGCTGGGGCCGAGTCTGGGTCCGGGGCTGGGTCTGGGGCCGGGGCAGGGCTGTGGCTGGGGCTCGGGACAGGGCTGGGGCCAGGCTGGGTCTGGGTCTGGGCTGAGGGCAGGGCTGGGGCTGGAGGCCGGGATCGGGCAGGACTGGGACTGGGGCAGGGGCACGGGCCGAGGCTGGGGACTGGGCTAGGGCTGGAGCTAGGGCAGGGTTGGGGCCAGGCTGGGGCTGGGCTGGGGCTGGGGCTGGGCTGTGACTGGTCCGGGGGCAGGGGCTGGACTGGGGCTGGGGTTGGGCTGGGGCTGGGGCTGGGGCTGGGGCTGCGACTGTGGCTGGTCTGGTACCAAGGCATGGGCATGGCTGGGGCTGGGGCTGGACTGGGGGCAGGAATGGGGATGGGGCTGGGGCTGGGGCTTGGGCTGGGGCAGGGCTGGGGCTGGGCAGCGGATGAGGCTGGGGTGGGGCTGGGGCTGGGGCTGGGTCCAGGGCAGGGCTAGGGCTGGGGCTGGGGCTGGGGCTGGGCAGGGCTGGGGCTGGGCATGGACTGGGATTGGGTAGGGGTAGGGCCAGGGCTGGGGTTGGGCTGTGGCTGGGGCTGGGGCTGGGCTAGGGCTGGGGCTGGGTCCAGGGCTGGGGCAGGGCTGTGGCTGGGGCTGGGGCTGGGCTGGGGCTAGGTCCAGGGCTGTGGCTGGACTGTGGCTAAAGCTGGAGTGGGGCTGAGGGTGGGGCTGGGGCAGGGCTGGGGGCAGGGCTGGGGCTGGGGCTGGGCTGGGCTGGGGGAACGGATGGGGCTGGGGCTGGGGCTGGGGCTTGGGCTGGGGAAGGTCTGGGCCTGGACTGGGGATGAGGCTGGGGTGGGGCTGGGGCTGGGTCCAGGGCAGGGCTGGGGCTGGGGCTGGGGCTAGGCTGGGGTAGGGCTGGGGCAGGGCTGGGGCTGGGGCTGGGTCCAGGGTGGGGCTGGGGCTGGGCAGGGGCAGGTCTGGGGCTGGGCGTTGGCTGGGGCTGGGCTGAGGGTAGGGCTGGGGCAGGGCTGGGGCTGGGGCTGGGTCCAGGGTGGGGCTGGGGCTGGGCAGGGGCAGGTCTGGGGCTGGGCGGTGGCTGGGGCTGGGCTGGGGCTGGGGCTGTTTCCAAGGTGGGGCTGTGGCCGGGGCTGGGGCAGGACTGGGGCCGGGCTGGGGATGGGGCTGGGCTGGGGCTGGGGCTAGGCTGGGGCAGGGCTGGGGCTGGGCTGGGGCTGGGGCTGGGTCCAAGGTGGGGCTGGGGCCGGGGCTGGGGCAGGACTGGGGCCGGGCTGGGGCTGGGGCTGGGCTAAGGGTAGGGCTGGGGCAGGGCTGGGGATGGGGCTGGGCTGGGGCTGGGTCCAGGGCTGGGGCTGGGCTGTGGGTGGAGCTGGGCTGGGGCAGTGCTGGGGCTGGGGCTGGGGCTGAGGCTGGGCTGGGGCTGGGCTGGGCTGGGGCAGGGCTGGGGCAGGGGCAGGGCGGGGGGCTGTGGCTCGGCTGTGGCTGGAGCTGGGCTGGGGCCGGGGTTGGGGCCGTGAGTGGGGCTTGGCTGGGGCTGGGGCTGGGGCTGGGGCTGGGTCCAGGGCTGGGCTGGGCGGTGGCTGGGGCTGGGGCTTGGCTGGGGGCAGGGCTGGGGCTGGGGCTGGGCTGGGCTGGGGGAACGGATGGGGCTGGGGCTGGGGCTGGGGCTTGGGCTGGGGAAGGTCTGGGCCTGGACTGGGGATGAGGCTGGGGTGGGGCTGGGGCTGGGTCCAGGGCAAGGCTGGGGCTGGGGCTGGGGCTAGGCTGGGGTAGGGCTGGGGCAGGGCTGGGGCTGGGGCTGGGTCCAAGGTGGGGCTGTGGCCGGGGCTGGGGCAGGACTGGGGCCGGGCTGGGGCTGGGGCTAAGTCCAGGGCAGGGGCTGGACTGGGGCTGGGGCTAGGCTGGGGCAGGGCTGGGGCTGGGCTGGGGCTGGGGCTGGGTCCAAGGTGGGGCTGGGGCCGGGGCTGGGGCAGGACTGGGGCCGGGCTGGGGATGGGGCTGGGCTGGGGCTGGGTCTAGGGCTGGGGCTGGGCTGTGGGTGGAGCTGGGCTGGGGCAGTGCTGGGGCTGGGGCTGGGGCTGGGGCTGGGCTGGGGCTGGGTCCAGGGCTGTGGCTGGGCTGGGGCTGGGGCTGGGCTGGGGCTGAGGGTGGGGCTGGGGCTGGGCTAGGGCTGGGCTGGGGCCGGGGGCTGCGACTGAGCCTGGGTCCGGGGCTGCGACTGAGGCTGGGTCCAGGGCTGGGACTGGGCTGTGGCTAGGGCTGGGCCGGGGCAGGTCTGGGGCAGGGGCTGGGCTGGGGCTGAGGGTGGGGCTGGGGCTGGGGCTGGGGACAGGGCTGGGGACAGGGCTGGGGCCAGAGCTGGGGCAGGGCTGGGGCCAGGCTGGGGCTGGGTTCGGTGCAGGGCTGGGGCAGGGCGGGGGCTACAGCTGGGCTGGGACCGGGGATGGGTGCGGGGGTGGGGCTGGGGCTGGGTCCAGAGCTGGGCTGGGCTGGAGCTGGGACTGGGGCAGGGCTAGGGCTGGGCTGGTTCTGGGCTGGGGGCAAGGATGGGGTTTGGGCTGGGGTTGGGCCAGGGCTTGGGCTGGGCTGGGACCGGGGCTGGGCTGGGGTAGGGCTGGCACAGGGCTGGGGCTGGGGCTGGGGCTGGGGCGGGGACTGGGGCAGGGCTATGGCTGGGGCTGGGCTGGGGCCGAGTCTGGGTCCGGGGCTGGGTCTGGGGCCGGGGCAGGGCTGGGGCAGGGCTGGGGCTGGGCTCGGCTCAGGGCTGGGGCTTGGTCCAGGGCTGGGGCTGGGCTAGGGCAGGGCTGGGGCTGGGGCAGTGGCTGGGGCTGGGCTGGGGCAGGGCTGGGGCTGGGGCTGGGGCTGGGCTGGGACTGGTCCGGGGCAGGGGCTGGACTGGGGCTGGGGTTGGGCTGGGGCTGGGGCTGGGGCTGGGGCCGGGGCTGCGACTGGGGCTGGGTCCAGGGCTGGGGCTGTGCTGTGGCTGGGGCTGGGCTGTGGCTGGTGCTGGGCTGAAACCAAGGCATGGGCAGGGCTGGGGCTGGGGCTGGAGCCAGGGCTGGGGCAGGAGCCAGGGCTGGGGACAGGGCTGGGGCCACGCTGGGTCTGGGGCTGGGCTGAGGGCAGGGCTGGGGTTGCGGGCTGGGATGGGGCAAGACTGGGACTGGGGCAGGGGCACGGGCCGAGGCTGGGGACAGGGCTAGGGCTGGAGCTAGGGCAGGGTTGGGGCCAGGCTGGGGGCTGGGTTCGGCTCAGGGCTGGGGCTTGGTCCAGGGCTGGGGCTGGGCTGAGGGCAGGGCTGGGCTAGGCCTGGGGCTGGGGCAGGGCTAGGTTAGGGCTGGGCTGAGGCCGGGGCTGGGTCCGGGCCTGGGGCTGGGCTGAGGGCGGGGCTGGGCTAGGGCTGGGGCTGGGTCAGGGCTGGGGCTGGGCTGGGGTTGGGGCTTTGGCTGGGGCAGTGCTGGGGCTGGTCTGAGGCTGGGCTGGGACCAGGACCGGGCTGGGGCAAGGACTGGGGCAGGGCTTGGGCTGGGGCTGGGGCTGGGGCTGGGATGGGGCATGGCTGGGGCTGGGGCTGGACTGGGGGCAGGAATGGGGATGGGGCTGGGGCTGGGGCTTGGGCTGGGGCAGGGCTGGGGCTGGGCAGCGGATGAGGCTGGGGTGGGGCTGGGGCTGGGGCTGGGTCCAGGGCAGGGCTAGGGCTGGGGCTGGGGCTGGGGCTGGGCAGGGCTGGGGCTGGGCATGGACTGGGATTGGGTAGGGGTAGGGCCGGGGCTGGGGTTGGGCTGTGGCTGGGGCTGGGGCTGGGGCTGGGCTGGGGCTAGGTCCAGGGCTGTGGCTGGACTGTGGCTAAAGCTGGGGTGGGGCTGAGGGTGGGGCTGGGGCTGGGCTAGGGCTGCGCTGGGGCCGGGGCTGCGACTGGGGCTGGGTCCAGGGCTGGGGCTGGGCTGGGGCTGGGTCCACGGCAGGGGCTGGGCTGGGGCTGGGGCTGGGCTGGGGCTGGGCTGGGGCAGGGGCAGGGCGGGGGCTGTGGCTGGGATGTGGCTGGAGCTGGGCTGGGGCCGGGGATGGGATTGTGAGTGGGGCTTGCCTGGGGCCGGGGCTGGGGCTGGGGCGGGGACTGGGAGGGGGCTGGGGCTGGGGCTGGGTCCAGGGCTGGGGCTGGGCGGTGGCTGGGGCTGGGCTGGGGCAGGGCTTTGGCTGGGGCTGGGGCTGGGCTGGGGGCAGGGCTGGGGCTGGGGCTGGGGCTTGGGCTGGGGAAGGTCTGGGCCTGGACTGGGGATGAGTCTGGGGTGGGGCTGGGGCTGGGTCCACGGCAGGGGCTGGGCTGGGGCTGGGGCTAGGCTGGGGCAGGACTGGGGCTGGGCTGGGGCTGGGGCTGGGTCCAGGGTAGGGCTGGGGCTGGGCTGGGGGCAGGGCTGGGTCTGGGCGGTGGCTGGGACTGGGTCCAGGGCAGGGTCTGGACTGGGGCTGGGGCTTGGCTGGGGCAGGGGTTGGGGCCAGGTGTGGGGCTGGGGCTGGGGCTGGGTCCAGGGCTAGGGCTGGGCGGTGGCTGGGGCTGGGCTGGGGCAGGGCTGGGGACAGGGCTGCGGCCGGGGGCTGGGATGGGGCAGGACTGGGACTGGGGCAGGGGCACGGGCCGAGGCTGGGGACAGGGCTAGGGCTGGAGCTAGGGCAGGGCTGGGGCCAGGCTGGGGTTGGGTTCGGCTCAGGGCTGGGGCTGGGTCCGGGCCTGGGGCTGGGCTGAGGGCAGGGCTGGGCTAGGGCTGGGCTGAGGCCGGGGGTGGGGCTGGGGCTGGGACTGGGTCCAGGGCTGGGGCAGGGCAGTGGCTGGGGTTGGGCTGGGGCAGGGCCGGGGCTGGGGGCTGGGCTGGGGCTGGGATTGGGCTGCGGCAGGGCCGGGGCTGGGGCTGGGTCCGGGGCTGGGGCTGGGTCTAGGGCTGTGGCTGGTCTGTGGCTGAAGCTGGGCTGGGGCTGAGGGTGGGGTGGGGGCTGGGCTAGGGCTGGGCTGGGGCCAGGGCTGTGACTGGGTCTAGGTCCAGGGCTGGGGCTGGGCTGTGGCTGGGGCTGGGCTGGGGGCAGGCCTGGGGCTGGGGCTGGGGCTGGGGCTGGGCTGGGGCTGGGTCCAGGGCAGGGGCTGGGCTGGGGGCATGGCTGGGCCGGGGCAGGGCTGGGGACTGGGGCTGGGCTGGGGCCGAGGGTGGGGCTGGGGCTGGGCTGGGGCTGGGTCCAGGGAAGGGGCTGGGCTGGGGGCATGGCTGGGCCGGGGCAGGACTGGGGCTGGGGCTGGGGCTGGGGGCTGGGGCTGAGGCCTGGGTCTTGGCTGGGGCTGATGGATGGGGCTGGGGCAGGGCTGGGGTAGGGCTTGGGCTGGGGCTGGGGCTGGGGTAGGGGCAGGTCTGGGGCATGGCTGGGGCTGTGGCTGGGGCTGTGGCCGGGGCTGGGGGCAGGGATGGGGCAGGGCTGGGGCTGGGGCAGGGCTGGGGCTGGGGCAGGAACCAAGTCTTGGGCATGGCTAAGGCTGGGGCTGGGGCTGGGTCAGGGCTGGGCTAGGGCTGGGCTGGGGCTGGGGCAGGGCTGGGGCTGGGCTGGGGCCGGGGCTTGAGCAGGGTTAGGGCTGGGGCTGGAACCAAGGCTTGGGCAGGGCTGGGGCTGGAGGCTGGGACCGAGGCTGGGCTGGGGCTGGGCTGGGGCTAGGGCTGGGCTGGGGCTGGGGCAAGGGTGGGCTGGTGGCTGGGCAGGGCTGGGGCAGGGCTGGGGCTGGGCTGGGGCTGAGCTGGGGGCAGGGCTGGGCTGGGGCTTGGGCAGGGGATGGGCTGGGTCTAGGGCTGGGGCTGTGCTGGTGCTGTGCTGGGAGTGGGCTGGGGACTAGGGCAGGGGCAGGGCTGGGGCAGGGCTGGGGCTGGGCTGGGGCCAGGTCTGGGGCTGGGGCTGGAGGCTGGGGCCGGGGCTGGGCTGGGGATGAGCTGGGGCAGGGCCGGGGCTGGAACTGGGGCTGGGGCAGGGGTTGGGGCTGGGGCTGGTCTGGGGATGAGCTGGGGCAGGGCTGGGGCTTGGGCTGGGGCCGGGGCTGGGCTGGGGCTCAGCTGGGGCTGGGGCTGGGGCTGGGGGCTGGGGCTGAGGGCTGGGTCTTGGCTGGGGCTGATGGATGGGGCTGGGGCAGGGCTGGGGTAGGGCTTGGGCTGGGGCTGGGGCTGGGGTAGGGGCATGGCTGGGGCTGTGGCTGGGGCTGTGGCCGGGGCTGGGGGCAGGGATGGGGCAGGGCTGGGGCTGGGGCTGGAACCAAGGCTTGGGCAGGGCTGGGGCTGGAGGCTGGGGCTGAGGCTGGGCTGGGGCTGGGCTGGGCTGGGGCAGGGCTGGGGCAGGGGCAGGGCGGGGGCTGTGGCTGGGCTGTGGCTGGAGCTGGGCTTGGGGCCGGGGATGGGGCCGTGAGTGGGGCTTGGCAGGGGCCGGGGCTAGGGCCGGGGCTGGGGCCGGGAGTGGGGCTGGGGCTGGGTCCAGGGCTGGGCTGGGCGGTGGCTGGGGCTGGGGCTTGGCTGGGGGCAGGGCTGGGGCTGGGGCTGGGCTGGGCTGGGGGAACGGATAAGGCTGGGGCTGGGGCTGGGGCTTGGGCTGGGGAAGGTCTGGGCCTGGACTGGGGATGAGGCTGGGGTGGGGCTGGGGCTGGGTCCAGGGCAGGGCTGGGGCTGGGGCTGGGGCTAGGCTGGGGTAGGGCTGGGGCAGGGCTTGGGCTGGGGCTGGGTCCAGGGCTGGGGAAGGTCTGGGCCTGGACTGGGGATGAGGCTGGGGTGGGGCTGGGGCTGGGTCCAGGGCAGGGCTGGGGCTGGGGCTGGGGCTAGGCTGGGGTAGGGCTGGGGCAGGGCTGGGGCTGGGGCTGGGTCCAGGGCTGGGGAAGGTCTGGGCCTGGACTGGGGATGAGGCTGGGGCAGGGCTGGGGCTGGGTCCAGGGCAGGGCTGGGGCTGGGGCTGGGGCTGGGCTGGGGTAGGGCTGGGGCAGGGGTGGGGCTGGGGCCGGGGCTGCGACTAGGGCTGGGTCCAGGGCTGGGGCAGGGCAGTGTCTTGGGTTGGGCTGGGGCAGGGCCGGGGCGGGGGGCTGGTCTGGGGCTGGGGTTGGGCTGGGGCGGGGCTGGGGCTGGGGCTGGGTCCAGGGCTGTGGCTGGTCTGTGGCTGGAGCTGGGCTGGGGCTGAGGGTGGGGCGGGGGCTGGGCTAGGGCTGGGCTGGGGCCAGGGCTGTGACTGGGGCTAGGTCCAGGGCTGGGGCTGGGCTGTGGCTGGGGCTGGGCTGGGGCAGGCCTGGGGCTGGGGCTGGGGCTGGGGCTGGGCTGGGGCTGGGTCCAGGGCAGGGGCTGGGCTGGGGGGCATGGCTGGGCCGGGGCAGGGCTGGGACTGGGGCTGGGCTGGGGCCGAGGGTGGGGCTGGGGCAGGGCTGGGGCTGGGGCAGGAACCAAGTCTTGGGCATGGCTAAGGCTGGGGCTGGGACTGGGGCTGGGTCAGGGCTGGGCTAGGGCTGGGCTGGGGCTGGGGCAGGGCTGGGGCTTGGGCAGGGGATGGGCTGGGTCTAGGGCTGGGTCTGTGCTGGTGCTGTGCTGGGAGTGGGCTGGGGACTAGGGCAGGGGCAGGGCTGGGGCAGGGCTGGGGCTGGGCTGGGGCCAGGTCTGGGGCTGGGGCTGGAGGCTGGGGCCGGGGCTGGGCTGGGGATGAGCTGGGGCAGGGCCGGGGCTGGAACTGGGGCTGGGGCAGGGGTTGGGGCCGGGGCTGGTCTGGGGATGAGCTGGGGCAGGGCTGGGGCTTGGGCTGGGGCCGGGGCTGGGCTGGGGCTCAGCTGGGGCTGGGGCTGGGGACAAGGCTGAGGCAGGGCGGGGCAGGGCTGGCGCAGGACTGGGGCTGGGGCTGGGGCTGGGGCTGGGGGCTGGGGCTGAGGGCTGGGTCTTGGCTGGGGCTGATGGATGGGGCTGGGGCAGGGCTGGGGTAGGGCTTGGGCTGGGGCTGGGGCTGGGGTAGGGGCAGGTCTGGGGCATGGCTGGGGCTTTGGCTGGGGCATGGCTGGGGCTGTGGCTGGGGCTGTGGCCGGGGCTGGGGGCAGGGATGGGGCAGGGCTGGGGCTGGGGCTGGAAGCAAGGCTTGGGCAGGGCTGGGGCTGGGCTTGGGCCGGGGCTGGGGCTGGGCTGGGGCCTGGGTAGGGCTGGGGCCGGGCTGGGGGCGGGGCTTGGGCAGGGTTGGGGCTCGGGCTGGAACCAAGGCTTGGGCAGGGCTGTGGCTGGAGGCTGGGGCTGAGGCTGGGCTGGGGCTGGGCTGGGCTGGGGCAGGGCTGGGGCAGGGGCAGGGCAGGGGCTGTGGCTGGGCTGTGGCTGGAGCTGGGCTGGGGCCGGGGATGGGGCCGTGAGTGGGGCTTGGCAGGGGCCGGGGCTGGGGCCGGGGGTGGGGCTGGGGCTGGGACTGGGTCCAGGGCTGGGGCAGGGCAGTGGCTGGGGTTGGGCTGGGGCAGGGCCGGGGCTGGGGGCTGGGCTGGGGCTGGTGTTGGGCTGGGGCAGGGCTGGGGCTGGGGCTGGGTCCAGGGCTGTGGCTGGTCTGTGGCTGGAGCTGGGCTGGGGCTGAGGGTGGGGCGGGGGCTGGGCTAGGGCTGGGCTGGGGCCAGGGCTGTGACTGGGGCTAGGTCCAGGGCTGGGGCTGGGCTGTGGCTGGGGCTGGGCTGGGGCAGGCCTGGGGCAGGGGCAGGGCGGGGGCTGTGGCTGGGCTGTGGCTCGAGCTGGGCTGGGGCCGGGGATGGGGCCGTGAGTGGGGCTTGGCTGGGGCCGGGACGGGGGCTGGGGCGGGGACTGGGAGAGGGCTGGGGCTGGGGCTGGGTCCAGGGCTGGGGCTGGGCGGTGGCTGGGGCTGGGGCTGGGCTGGGGGCAGGGCTGGGCGGTGGCTGGGGCTGGGCTGGGGCAGGGCTGGGGACAGGGCTGGGGCCAGGCTGGGTCTGGGGCTGGGCTGGGGGCAGGGCTGGGGCTGGGGCCTGGGATGGGGCAGGACTGGGACTGGGGCAGGGGCACGGGCCAAGGCTGGGGACAGGGCTAGGGCTGGAGCTAGGGCAGGGCTGGGGCCAGGCTGGGGTTGGGTTCGGCGCTGGGCTGGGGCTGGGTCCGGTCCTGGGGCTGGGCTGAGGGCAGGGCTGGGCTAGGGCTGGGCTGGGGCCGGGGCTGGGGCCGGGGGTGGGGCTGGGGCTGGGACTGGGGGCTGGGGCTGAGGGCTGGGTCTTGGCTGGGGCTGATGGATGGGGCTGGGGCAGGGCTGGGGTAGGGCTTGGGCTGGGGCTGGGGCTGGGGTAGGGGCAGGTCTGGGGCATGGCTGGGGCTGAGGCTGGGGCATGGCTGGGGCTGGGGCTGGGGCTGTGGCCGGGGCTGGGGGCAGGGATGGGGCAGGGCTGGGGCTGGGGCTGGAACCAAGGCTTGGGCAGGGCTGTGGCTGGAGGCTGGGGCTGAGGCTGGGCTGGGGCTGGGCTGGGCTGGGGCAGGGCTGGGGCAGGGGCAGGGCGGGGGCTGTGGCTGGGCTGTGGCTGGAGCTGGGCTGGGGCCGGGGATGGGGCCGTGAGTGGGGCTTGACTGGGGCCGGGGCTGGGGCCGGGGCTGGCGCCGGGGGGTGGGGCTGGGGCTGGGTCCAGGGCTGGGCTGGGCGGTGGCTGGGGCTGGGGCTTGGCTGGGGGCAGGGCTGGGGCTGGGGCTGGGCTGGGCTGGGGGAACGGATAAGGCTGGGGCTGGGGTTGTGGCTTGGGCTGGGGCTTGGGCTGGGGAAGGTCTGGGCCTGGACTGGGGATGAGGCTGGGGTGGGGCTGGGGCTGGGTCCAGGGCAGGGCTGGGGCTGGGGCTGGGGCTAGGCTGGGGTAGGGCTGGGGCTGGGGCAGGAACCAAGTCTTGGGCATGGCTAAGGCTGGGGCTGGGGCTGGGGCTGGGTCAGGGCAGGGCTGGGGCTGGGCTGGGGCCGGGGCTTGAGCAGGGTTAGGGCTGGGGCTGGAACCAAGGCTTGGGCAGGGCTGGGGCTGGAGGCTGGGACCGAGGGTGGGCTGGGGCTGGGCTGGGGCTAGGGCTGGGCTGGGGCTGGGGCAAGGGTGGGCTGGTGGCTGGGCAGGGCTGGGGCAGGGCTGGGGCTGGGCTGGGGCTGAGCTGGGGGCAGGGCTGGGCTGGGGCTTGGGCAGGGGATGGGCTGGGTCTAGGGCTGGGGCTGTGCTGGTGCTGTGCTGGGAGTGGGCTGGGGACTAGGGCAGGGGCAGGGCTGGGGCAGGGCTGGGGCAGGGCTGGGGCTGGGCTGGGGCCAGGTCTGGGGCTGGGGCTGGAGGCTGGGGCCGGGGCTGGGCTGGGGATGAGCTGGGGCAGGGCCGGGGCTGGAACTGGGGCTGGGGCAGGGGTTGGGGCCGGGGCTGGTCTGGGGATGAGCTGGGGCAGGGCTGGGGCTTGGGCTGGGGCCGGGGCTGGGCTGGGGCTCAGCTGGGGCTGGGGCTGGGGCTGGGGACAAGGCTGAGGCAGGGCGGGGCAGGGCTGGCGCAGGACTGGGGCTGGGGCTGGGGCTGGGGGCTGGGGCTGAGGGCTGGGTCTTGGCTGGGGCTGATGGATGGGGCTGGGGCAGGGCTGGGGTAGGGCTTGGGCTGGGGCTGGGGCTGGGGTAGGGGCAGGTCTGGGGCATGGCTGGGGCTGTGGCTGGGGCTGTGGCCGGGGCTGGGGGCAGGGATGGGGCAGGGCTGGGGCTGGGGCTGGAAGCAAGGCTTGGGCAGGGCTGGGGCTGGGCTTGGGCCGGGGCTGGGGCTGGGCTGGGGCTGGGGCAGAGCTGGGGCCGGGCTGGGGCCGGGGCTTGGGCAGGGTTGGGGCTCGGGCTGGAACCAAGGCTTGGGCAAGGCTGTGGCTGGAGGCTGGGGCTGAGGCTGGGCTGGGGCTGGGCTGGGCTGGGGCAGGGCTGGGGCAGGGGCAGGGCGGGGGCTGTGGCTGGGCTGTGGCTGGAGCTGGGCTGGGGCCGGGGATGGGGCCGTGAGTGGGGCTTGGCTGGGGCCGGGGCTTGGGCCGGGGCTGGGGCCGGGGGTGGGGCTGGGGCTGGGTCCAGGGCTGGGCTGGGCGGTGGCTGGGGCTGGGGCTTGGCTGGGGGCAGGGCTGGGGCTGGGGCTGGGCTGGGCTGGGGGAACGGATGGGGCTGGGGCTGGGGCTGGGGCTTGGGCTGGGGAAGGTCTGGGCCTGGACTGGGGATGAGGCTGGGGTGGGGCTGGGGCTGGGTCCAGGGCAGGGCTGGGGCTGGGGCTGGGGCTAGGCTGGGGTAGGGCTGGGGCAGGGCTGGGGCTGTGGCTGGGGCTGGGCAGGGGCAGGTCTGGGGCTGGGCGGTGGCTGGGGTGGGCTGAGGGTAGGACTGGGGCAGGACTGGGGCTGGGGCTGGGTCCAGGGTGGGGCTGGGGCTGGGCAGGGGCAGGTCTGGGGCTGGGCGGTGGCTGGGGCTGGGCTGGGGCTGAGGCTGTGTCCAAGGTGGGGCTGTGGCCGGGGCTGGGGCAGGACTGGGGCTGGACTGGGGCTGGGCAGCGGATGAGGCTGGGGTGGGGCTGGGGCTGGGGCTGGGTCCAGGGCAGGGCTAGGGCTGGGGCTGGGGCTGGGGCTGGGGCTGGGCAGGGCTGGGGCTGGTCATGGACTGGGATTGGGTAGGGGTAGGGCTGGGGCTGGGGTTGGGCTGTGGCTGGGTCTGGGGCTGGGCTAGGGCTGGGGCTGGGTCCAGGGCTGGGGCAGGGCTGTGGCTGGGGCTGGGGCTGGGCTGGGGCTAGGTCCAGGGCTGTGGCTGGACTGTGGCTAAAGCTGGGGTGGGGCTGAGGGTGAGGCTGGGGCTGGGCTAGGGCTGGGCTGGGGCTGGGCTAGGGCTGCGCTGGGGCCGGGGCTGCGACTGGGGCTGGGTCCAGGGCTGGGGCTGGGCTGGGGCTGGGTCCACGGTAGGGGCTGTGCAGGGGCTGGGGCTGGGCTGGGGCAGGGCTGGGGCAGGGGCAGGGCGGGGGCTGTGGCTGGGCTGTGGCTGGAGCTGGGCTGGGGCCGGGGATGGGGCCGTGAGTGGGGCTTGGCTGGGGCCGGGACCGGGGCTGGGGCGGGGACTGGGAGAGGGCTGGGGCTGGGGCTGGGTCCAGGGCTGGGGCTGGGCGGTGGCTGGGGCTGGGCTGGGGCAGGGCTTTGGCTGGGGCTGGGGCTGGGCTGGGGGCAGGGCTGGGGCTGGGGCTGGGCTGGGCTGGGGGAACGGATGGGGCTGGGGCTGGGGCTGGGGCTGGGTCCAGGGCAGGGCTAGGGCTGGGGCTGGGGCTGGGGCTGGGGCTGGGCAGGGCTGGGGCTGGGCATGGACTGGGATTGGGTAGGGGTAGGGCTGGGGCTGGGGTTGGGCTGTGGCTGGGGCTGGGGCTGGGCTAGGGCTGGGGCTGGGTCCAGGGCTGGGGCAGGGCTGTGGCTGGGGCTGGGGCTGGGCTGGGGCTAGGTCCAGGGCTGTGGCTGGACTGTGGCTAAAGCTGGGGTGGGGCTGAGGGTGAGGCTGGGGCTGGGCTAGGGCTGGGCTGGGGCTGGGCTAGGGCTGCGCTGGGGCCAGGGCTGCGACTGGGGCTGGGTCCAGGGCTGGGGCTGGGCTGGGGCTGGGTCCACAGCAGGGGCTGTGCTGGGGCTGGGGCTGGGCTGGGGCAGGGCTGGGGCAGGGGCAGGGCGGGGGCTGTGGCTGGGCTGTGGCTGGAGCTGGGCTGGGGCCGGGGATGGGGCCGTGAGTGGGGCTTGGCTGGGGCCGGGACCGGGGCTGGGGCGGGGACTGGGAGAGGGCTGGGGCTGGGGCTGGGTCCAGGGCTGGGGCTGGGCGGTGGCTGGGGCTGGGCTGGGGCAGGGCTTTGGCTGGGGCTGGGGCTGGGCTGGGGGCAGGGCTGGGGCTGGGGCTGGGCTGGGCTGGGGGAACGGATGGGGCTGGGGCCAGGCTGGGGTTGGGTTCGGCTCAGGGCTGGGGCTGGGTCCGGGCCTGGGGCTGGGCTGAGGGCAGGGCTGGGCTAGGGCTGGGCTGGGGCCGGGGCTGGGGCCGGGGGTGGGGCTGGGGCTGGGACTGGGTCCAGGGCTGGGGCAGGGCAGTGGCTGGGGTTGGGCTGGGGCAGGGCCGGGGCGGGGGGGCTGGGCTGGGGCTGGGGTTGGGCTGGGGCAGGGCTGGGGCTGGGACTGGGTCCAGGGCTGTGGCTGGTCTGTGGCTGGAGCTGGGCTGGGGCTGAGGGTGGGGCGGGGGCTGGGCTAGGGCTGGGCTGGGGCCAGGGCTGTGACTGGGGCTAGGTCCAGGGCTGGGGCTGGGCTGGGGCAGGCCTGGGGCTGGGGCTGGGGCTGGGCTGGGGCTGGGTCCAGGGCAGGGGCTGGGCTGGGGGCATGGCTGGGCCGGGGCAGGGCTGGGACTGGGGCTGGGCTGGGGCCGAGGGTGGGGCTGGGGCAGGGTTGGGGCTGGGGCAGGAACCAAGTCTTGGGCATGGCTAAGGCTGGGGCTGGGGCTGGGGCTGGGTCAGGGCTGGGCTAGGGCTGGGCTGGGGCTGGGGCAGGGCTGGGGCTGGGCTGGGGCCGGGGCTTGAGCAGGGTTAGGGCTGGGGCTGGAACCAAGGCTTGGGCAGGGCTGGGGCTGGAGGCTGGGACCGAGGCTGGGCTGGGGCTGGGCTGGGGCTAGGGCTGGGCTGGGGCTGGGGCAAGGGTGGGCTGGTGGCTGGGCAGGGCTGGGGCAGGGCTGGGGCTGGGCTGGGGCTGAGCTGGGCTGGGGCAGGGCTGGGGCTTGGGCAGGGGATGGGCTGGGTCTAGGGCTGGGGCTGTGCTGGTGCTGTGCTGGGAGTGGGCTGGGGACTAGGGCAGGGGCAGGGCTGGGGCAGGGCTGGGGCTGGGCTGGGGCCAGGTCTGGGGCTGGGGCTGGAGGCTGGGGCCGGGGCTGGGCTGGGGATGAGCTGGGGCAGGGCCGGGGCTGGAACTGGGGCTGGGGCAGGGGTTGGGGCCGGGGCTGGTCTGGGGATGAGCTGGGGCAGGGCTGGGGCTTGGGCTGGGGCCGGGGCTGGGCTGGGGCTCAGCTGGGGCTGGGGCTGGGGCTGGGGGACAAGGCTGAGGCAGGGCGGGGCAGGGCTGGCGCAGGACTGGGGCTGGGGCTGGGGCTGGGGGCTGGGGCTGAGGGCTGGGTCTTGGCTGGGGCTGATGGATGGGGCTGGGGCAGGGCTGGGGTAGGGCTTGGGCTGGGGCTGGGGCTGGGGTAGGGGCAGGTCTGGGGCATGGCTGGGGCTGTGGCTGGGGCTGTGGCCGGGGCTGGGGGCAGGGATGGGGCAGGGCTGGGGCTGGGGCTGGAACCAAGGCTTGGGCAGGGCTGGGGCTGGGCTTGGGCCGGGGCTGGGGCTGGGCTCGGGCTGGGGCAGGGCTGGGGCTCGGGGTGGAACCAAGGCTTGGGCAGGCCTGTGGCTGGAGGCTGGGGCTGAGGCTGGGCTGGGGCTGGGCTGGGCTGGGGCAGGGCTGGGGCAGGGGCAGGGCGGGGGCTGTGGCTGGGCTGTGGCTAGAGCTGGGCTGGTGCCGGGGATGGGGCTGTGAGTGGGGCTTGGCTGGGGCCAGGGCTGGGGCCGGGGCTGGCGCCGCGGGTGGGGGCTGGGGCTGGGTCCAGGGCTGGGGCTGGGCGGTGGCTGGGGCTGGGGCTTGGCTGGGGGCAGGGCTGGGGCTGGGGCTGGGGCTGGGCTGGGGGAACGGATAAGGCTGGGGCTGGGGCTGGGGCTTGGGCTGGTGAAGGTCTGGGCCAGGACTGGGGATGAGGCTGGGGTGGGGCTGGGGTTGGTTCCAGGGCAGGGCTGGGGCTGGGGCTGGGTCCAGGGTGGGGCTGGGGCTGGGCAGGGGCAGGTCTGGGGCTGGGCGGCGGCTGGGGCTGGGCTCAGGGTAGGGCTGGGGCAGGGCTGGGGCTGGGGCTGGGGCTGGGCTGGGACTGGTCCGGGACAGGGTCTTGACTGGGGCTGGGTTTGGGCTGGGGCTGGGGCTGGGGCCGGGGCTGCGACTAGGGCTGGGTCCAGGGCTGGGGCAGGGCAGTGGCTGGGGTTGGGCTGGGGCAGGGCCGGGGCGGGGGGCTGGGCTGGGGCTGGGGTTGGGCTGGGGCAGGGCTGGGGCTGGGGCTGGGTCCAGGGCTGTGGCTGGTCTGTGGCTGGAGCTGGGCTGGGGCTGAGGGTGGGGCGGGGGCTGGGCTAGGGCTGGGCTGGGGCCAGGGCTGTGACTGGGGCTAGGTCCAGGGCTGGGGCTGGGCTGTGGCTGGGGCTGGGCTGGGGCAGGCCTGGGGCTGGGGCTGGGGCTGGGGCTGGGGCTGGGCTGGGGCTGGGTCCAGGGCAGGGGCTGGGCTGGGGGCATGGCTGGGCCGGGGCAGGGCTGGGACTGGGGCTGGGCTGGGGCCGAGGGTGGGGCTGGGCAGGGCTGGGGTTGGGGCACGAACCAAGTCTTGGGCATGGCTAAGTCTGGGGCTGGGGCTGGGTCAGGGCTGGGCTAGGGCTGGGCTGGGGCTGGGGCAGGGCTGGGGCTGGGCTGGGGCCGGGGGCTTGAGCAGGGTTAGGGCTGGGGCTGGAACCAAGGCTTGGGCAGGGCTGGGGCTGGAGGCTGGGACCGAGGCTGGGCTGCGGCTGGGCTGGGGCTAGGGCTGGGCTGGGGCTGGGGCAAGGGTGGGCTGGTGGCTGGGCAGGGCTGGGGCAGGGCTGGGGCTGGGCTGGGGCTGAGCTGGGGGCAGGGCTGGGCTGGGGCTTGGGCAGGGGATGGGCTGGGTCTAGGGCTGGGGCTGTGCTGGTGCTGTGCTGGGAGTGGGCTGGGGACTAGGGCAGGGGCAGGGCTGGGGCAGGGCTGGGGCTGGGCTGGGGCCAGGTCTGGGGCTGGGGCTGGAGGCTGGGGGCCGGGGGCTGGGCTGGGGATGAGCTGGGGCAGGGCCGGGGCTGGAACTGGGGCTGGGGCAGGGGTTGGGGCCGGGGCTGGGGCAGGACTGGGGCCAGGCTGGGGCTGGGGCTGGGCTGAGGGTAGGGCTGGGGCAGGGCTGGGGCTGGGGCTGGGCTGGGGCTGGGTCCAGGGCTGTGGCTGGGCTGTGGGTGGAGCTGGGCTGGGGCTGAGGGTGGGGCTGGGGCTGGGCTAGGGCTGGGCTGGGGCCGGGGCTGCGACTGAGGCTGGGTCCAGGGCTGGGACTGGGCTGTGGCTAGGGCTGGGCCGGGGCAGGGCTGGGGCAGGGGCTGGGCTGGGGCTGGGCAGCGGATGAGGCTGGGGTGGGGCTGGGGCTGGGTTCGGTGCAGGGCTAGGGCTGGGGCTGGGTCTGGAGCTGGGCAGGGCTGGGGCTGGGCATGGACCGGGACTGGGCAGGTGTAAAGCTGGGGCAGGGCTGTGGCTGGGCATGGACTGGGATTGGGTAGGGGTAGGGCCGGGGCTGGGGTTGGGATGGGGCTGGGTCTGGGTCTGGGCTAGGGCTGGGGCTGGGGACCATGGCTGGGGCAGGGCTGTGACTGGGGCAGGGGGCTGGGCTGGGGCTAGGCTGGGGCAGGGCTGGGGCAGGGCTAGGGCAGGGCTGGGGCTGGGGCAGTGGCTGGGGCTGGGTCCAGGGCTGTGGCTGGGCTGTGGCTGGAGCTGGGCTGGGGCTGAGGGTGGGGTTGGGGCAGGGGCTAGGGCTGGGCTGGGGCCGGGGCTGCGACTTGGTCTGGATCCAGGGCTGGGGCAGGGCTGGGGCTAGGCTGGGGCAGGGCTGGGGCAGGGCTGGGGTTGGGGCTGGGTCCAAGGTGGGCCTGGGGCCGGGGCTGGGGCAGGACTGGGGCCGGGCTGGGGCTGGGGCTGGGGCTGAGGGTAGGGCTGGGGCAGGGCTGGGAATGGGGCTGGGCTGGGGCTGGGTCCAGGGCTGTGGCTGGGCTGTGGGTGGAGCTGGGCTGGGGCTGAGGGTGGGGTTGGGGCTGGGCTAGGGCTGTGCTGGGGCCGGGGCTGCGACTGAGGCTGGGTCCAGGGCTGGGACTGGGCTGTGGCTAGGGCTGGGCCGGGGCAGGGCTGGGGCAGGGGCTGGGCTGGGGCTGGGCAGCGGATGAGGCTGGGGTGGGGCTGGGGCTGGGGTTCGGTGCAGGGCTAGGGCCGGGTCTGGGGCTGGGCAGGGCTGGGGCTGGGCATGGACCGGGACTGGGCAGGGGTAAAGCTGGGGCAG
Source organism: Melanerpes formicivorus (assembly GCF_026170545.1). Classification (NCBI taxonomy): domain Eukaryota; kingdom Metazoa; phylum Chordata; class Aves; order Piciformes; family Picidae; genus Melanerpes; species Melanerpes formicivorus. The sequence continues at coordinate 34,240 of NW_027143410.1, read as the reverse complement.
GGGCTGGGCTGGGGACGAGGGTGGGGCAGGGCTGTGGCTGGGCATGGACTGGGATAGGGTAGGGGTAGTGCCGGGGCTGGGGTTGGGCTGGGGCTGGGTCTGGGGCTGGGCTATGGCTGGGGCTGGGTCCAGGGCTGGGGCAGGGCTGTGGCTGGGGCTGGGGCTGGGCTGGGGCTAGGTCTAGGGCTGTGGCTGGACTGTGGCTAAAGCTGGGGTGGGGCTGCGGCTGGGCTGGGGCTAGGGCTGGGCTGGGGCTGGGGCAAGGGTGGGCTGGTGGCTGGGCAGGGCTGGGGCAGGGCTGGGGCTGGGCTGGGGCTGAGCTGGGGGCAGGGCTGGGCTGGGGCTTGGGCAGGGGATGGGCTGGGTCTAGGGCTGGGGCTGTGCTGGTGCTGTGCTGGGAGTGGGCTGGGGACTAGGGCAGGGGCAGGGGCTGGGGCAGGGCTGGGCTGGGCTGGGGCCAGGTCTGGGGCTGGGGCTAGAGGCTGGGGCCGGGGCTGGGCTGGGGATGAGCTGGGGCAGGGCCGGGGCTGGAACTGGGGCTGGGGCAGGGGTTGGGGCCGGGGCTGGTCTGGGGATGAGCTGGGGCAGGGCTGGGGCTTGGGCTGGGGCCGGGGCTGGGCTGGGGCTCAGCTGGGGCTGGGGCTGGGGCTGGGGACAAGGCTGAGGCAGGGCGGGGCAGGGCTGGCGCAGGACTGGGGCTGGGGCTGGGGCTGGGGGCTGGGGGCTGAGGGCTGGGTCTTGGCTGGGGCTGATGGATGGGGCTGGGGCAGGGCTGGGGTAGGGCTTGGGCTGGGGCTGGGGCTGGGGTAGGGGCAGGTCTGGGGCATGGCTGGGGCTGTGCCTGGGGCATGGCTGTGGCTGTGGCTGGGGCTGTGGCCGGGGCTGGGGGCAGGGATGGGGCAGGGCTGGGGCTGGGGCTGGAACCAAGGCTTGGGCAGGGCTGTGGCTGGAGGCTGGGGCTGAGGCTGGGCTGGGGCTGGGCTGGGCTGGGGCAGGGCTGGGGCAGGAACAGGGCGGGGGCTGTGGCTGGGCTGTGGCTGGAGCTGGGCTGGGGCCGGGGGTAGGGCTGGGGCTGGGGCTGGGTCCAGGGCTGGGCTGGGCGGTAGCTGGGGCAGGGGCTTGGCTGGGGGCAGGGCTGGGGCTGGGGCTGGGCTGGGCTGGGGGAACAGATGGGGCTGGGGCTGGGGCTGGGGGTTGGGCTGGGGAAGGTCTGGGCCTGGACTGGGGATGAGGTTGGGGTGGGGCTGGGGCTGGGTCCAGGGCAGGGCTGGGGCTGGGGCTGGGGCTAGGCTGGGGTAGGGCTGGGTCAGGGCTGGGGCTGGGGCTGGGTCCAGGGTGGGACTGGGGGCTGGGCAGGGGCAGGTCTGGGGCTGGGCGGTGGCTGGGGCTGGGCTGAGGGTAGGGCTGGGGCAGGGCTGGGGCTGGGGCTGGGGTTGGGCTGGGGCTGGGGCTGGGGCTGGGGCCGGGGGCTGCGACTAGGGCTGGGTCCAGGGCTGGGGCAGGGCAGTGGCTGGGGTTGGGCTGGGGCAGGGCCGGGGCGGGGGGCTGGGCTGGGGCTGGGGTTGGGGTTGGGCTGGGGCAGGGCTGGGGCTGGGGCTGGGGTTGGGCTGGGGCAGGGCTGGGGCTGGGGCTGGGTCCAGGGCTGTGGCTGGTCTGTGGCTGGAGCTGGGCTGGGGCTGAGGGTGGGGCGGGGGCTGGGCTAGGGCTGGGCTGGGGCCAGGGCTGTGACTGGGGCTAGGTCCAGGGCTGGGGCAGGCCTGGGGCTGGGGCTTGGGGCTGGGGCTGGGCTGGGGCTGGGTCCAGGGCAGGGGCTGGGCTGGGGGCATGGCTGGGCCGGGGCAGGGCTGGGACTGGGGCTGGGCTGGGGCCGAGGGTGGGGCTGGGGCAGGGCTGGGGCTGGGGCAGGAACCAAGTCTTGGGCATGGCTAAGGCTGGGGCTGGGGCTGGGGCTGGGTCAGGGCTGGGCTAGGGCTGGGCTGGGGCTGGGGCAGGGCTGGGGCTGGGCTGGGGCCGGGGCTTGAGCAGGGTTAGGGCTGGGGCTGGAACCAAGGCTTGGGCAGAGCTGGGGCTGGAGGCTGGGACCGAGGCTGGGCTGGGGCTGGGCTGGGGCTAGGGCTGGGCTGGGGCTGGGGCAAGGGTGGGCTGGTGGCTGGGCAGGGCTGGGGCAGGGCTGGGGCTGGGCTGGGGCTGAGCTGGGGGCAGGGCTGGGCTGGGGCTTGGGCAGGGGATGGGCTGAGTCTAGGGCTGGGGCTGTGCTGGTGCTGTGCTGGGAGTGGGCTGGGGACTAGGGCAGGGGCAGGGCTGGGGCAGGGCTGGGGCTGGGCTGGGGCCAGGTCTGGGGCTGGGGCTGGAGGCTGGGGCCGGGGCTGGGCTGGGGATGAGCTGGGGCAGGGCCGGGGCTAGAACTGGGGCTGGGGCAGGGGTTGGGGCCGGGGCTGGTCTGGGTATGTGCTGGGGCAGGGCTGGGGCTTGGGCTGGGGCCGGGGCTGGGCTGGGGCTCAGCTGGGGCTGGGGCTGGGGCTGGGGACAAGGCTGAGGCAGGGCGGGGCAGGGCTGGCGCAGGACTGGGGCTGGGGCTGGGGCTGGGGGCTGGGGCTGAGGGCTGGGTCTTGGCTGGGGCTGATGGATGGGGCTGGGGGCAGGGCTGGGGTAGGGCTTGGGCTGGGGCTGGGGCTGGGGTAGGGGCAGGTCTGGGGCATGGCTGGGGCTGTGGCTGGGGCATGGCTGGGGCTGTGGCTGGGGCTTGGCTGGGGCAGGGGCTGGGGCTGGAGCTGGGGCTGGGGGTGGGGCTGGGGCTGGGTCCAGGGCTGGGCTGGGAGGTGGCTGGGGCTGGGGCTTGGCTGGGGGCAGGGCTGGGGCTGGGGCTGGGGCTGGGGCTGGGCTGTGGGTGGAGCTGGGCTGGGGCAGTGCTGGGGCTGGGGCTGGGGCTGGGGCTGGGCTGGGGCTGGGTCAAGGGCTGTGGCTGGGCTGGGGCTGGGGCTGGGCTGGGGCTGAGGGTGGGGCTGGGGCTAGGCTAGGGCTGGGCTGGGGCCGGGGCTGCGACTGAGGCTGGGTCCAGGGCTGGGACTGGGCTGTGGCTAGGGCTGGGCCGGGGCAGGGCTGGAACAGGGGCTGGGCTGGGGCCGAAGGTGGGGCTGGGGCTGGGGCTGGGGCAGGAACCAAGTCTTGGGCATGGCTAAGGCTGGGGCTGGGGCTGGGTCAGGGCTGGGCTAGGGCTGGGCTGGGGCTGGGGCAGGGCTGGGGCTGGGCTGGGGCCGGGGCTTGAGCAGGGTTAGGGCTGGGGCTGGAACCAAGGCTTGGGCAGGGCTGGGGCTGGAGGCTGGGACCGAGGCTGGGCTGGGGCTGGGCTGGGGCTAGGGCTGGGCTGGGGCTGGGGCAGGGCTGGGGCCGGGCTGGGGCCGGGGCTTGGGCAGGGTTGGGGCTCGGGCTGGAACCAAGGCTTTGGCAGGGCTGTGGCTGGAGGCTGGGGCTGAGGCTGGGCTGGGGCTGGGCTGGGCTGGGGCAGGGCTGGGCTGGGGCCGGGGATGGGGCCGTGAGTGAGGCTTGGCTGGGGCCGGGGCTGGGGCCGGGGCTGGGGCCGGGGGTGGGGCTGGGGCTGGGTCCAGGGCTGGGCTGGGCGGTGGCTGGGGCTGGGGCTTGGCTGGGGGCAGGGCTGGGGCTGGGGCTGGGCTGGGCTGGGGCTGGGCTGAGGGTAGGGCTGGGGCAGGGCTGGGGCTGGGGCTGGGGCTTGGTCCAGGGTTGGGCTGGGGCTGGGCAGGGGCAGGGTCTGGGGCTGGGCGGTGGCTGGGGCTGGGGCTGGGTCCAGGGTTGGGCTGGGGCTGTGCAGGGGCAGGTCTGGGGCTGGGCAGTGGCTGGGGCTGGGCTGGGGCTGAGGGCTGTGTCCAAGGTGGGGCTGTGGCCGGGGGCTGGGGCAGGACTGGGGCCAGGCTGGGGCTGGGGCTGGGTCCAGGGCAGGGGCTGGACTGGGGCTGGGGCTAGGCTGGAGCAGGGCTGGGGCTGGGCTGGGGCTGGGGCTGGGTCCAAGGTGGGGGCTGGGGCCGGGGCTGGGGCAGGACTGGGGCCGGGCTGGGGTTGGAGCTGGGCTGGGGCAGTGCTGGGGCTGGGGCTGGGGCTGGGGCTGGGCTGTGGGTGGAGCTGGGCTGGGGCTGAGGGTGGGGCTGGGGCTAGGCTAGGGCTGGGCTGGGGCCGGGGCTGCGACTGAGGCTGGGTCCAGGGCTGGGACTGGGCTGTGGCTAGGGCTGGGCCGGGGCAGGGCTGGAACAGGGGCTGGGCTGGGGCCGAAGGTGGTGCTGGGGCTGGGGCTGGGGCAGGAACCAAGTCTTGGGCATGGCTAAGGCTGGGGCTGGGGCTGGGTCAGGGCTGGGGCTGAGGGTGGGGCTGGGGCTGGGCTAGGGCTGGGCTGGGGCCGGGGCTGCGACTTCGTCTGGATCCAGGGCTGGGGCTGGGCTGTGGCTGGGGCTGGGCTGGGGCAGGGCTGGGGCTGGGGCTGGGGCTGGGCTGGGACTGGTCCGGGGCAGGGGCTGGGGTTGGGCTGGGGCAGGGCCGGGGCGGGGGTCTGGGCTGGGGCTGGGGTTGGGCTGGGGCAGGGCTGGGGCTGGGGCTGGGTCCAGGGCTGTGGCTGGGCTGTGGCTGGAGCTGGGCTGGCGCTGAGGGTGGGGCGGGGGCTGGGCTAGGGCTGGGCTGGGGCCAGGGCTGTGACTGGGGCTAGGTCCAGGGCTGGGGCTGGGCTGTGGCTGGGGCTGGGCTGGGGCAGGCCTGGGGCTGGGGCTGGGGCTGGGGCTGGGCTGGGGCTGGGTCCAGGGCAGGGGCTGGGCTGGGGGCATGGCTGGGCCGGGGCAGGGCTGGGACTGGGGCTGGGCTGGGGCCGAGGGTGGGGCTGGGGCAGGGCTGCGGCTGGGGCAGGAACCAAGTCTTGGGCATGGCTAAGGCTGGGGCTGGGGCTGGGTCAGGGCTGGGCTAGGGCTGGGCTGGGGCTGGGGCAGGGCTGGGGCTGGGCTGGGGCCGGGGCTTGAGCAGGGTTAGGGCTGGGGCTGGAACCAAGGCTTGGGCAGGGCTGGGGCTGGAGGCTGGGACCGAGGCTGGGCTGGGGCTGGGCTGGGGCTAGGGCTGGGCTGGGGCTGGGGCAAGGGTGGGCTGGTGGCTGGGCAGGGCTGGGGCAGGGCTGGGGCTGGGCTGGGGCTGAGCTGGGGGCAGGGCTGGGCTGGGGCTTGGGCAGGGGATGGGCTGGGTCTAGGGCTGGGGCTGTGCTGGTGCTGTGCTGGGAGTGGGCTGGGGACTAGGGCAGGGGCAGGGCTGGGGCAGGGCTGGGGCTGGGCTGGGGCCAGGTCTGGGGCTGGGGCTGGAGGCTGGGGCCGGGGCTGGGCTGGGGATGAGCTGGGGCAGGGCCGGGGCTGGAACTGGGGCTGGGGCAGGGGTTGGGGGCCGGGGCTGGTCTGGGGATGAGCTGGGGCAGGGCTGGGGCTTGGGCTGGGGCCGGGGCTGGGCTGGGGCTCAGCTGGGGCTGGGGCTGGGGCTGGGGACAAGGCTGAGGCAGGGCGGGGCAGGGCTGGCGCAGGACTGGGGCTGGGGCTGGGGCTGGGGGCTGGGGCTGAGGGCTGGGTCTTGGCTGGGGCTGATGGATGGGGCTGGGGCTGGGCTGGGGTAGAGCTTGGGCTGGGGCTGGGGCTGGGGCCGGGACTGGGGCAGGGCTATGGCTGGGGCTGGGCTGGGGCCGAGTCTGGGTCCGGGGCTGGGTCTGGGGCCGGGGCAGGGCTGGGGCAGGGCTGGAACTGGGGCTGGGCTGGGGGCAAGGTTGGGGCTGGGGCTGGGCTGGTGGCGAGGGTGGGGCTGGGGCTGGGGCTGCGGACAGGGCTGGGGCTAGGGCTGAGGTAGGGGTAGGGCTGGGGCTGGATTGGGGCCAGGGCTGGGGCAGGACTAGGCTTGAGGCTGGGCCTTGGGCTGGGGCTGGGTTGGCGCAGGGCTGGGGCTGGGGCTGGAGCCAGGGCTGGGGCAGGAGCCAGGGCTGGGGCAGGGCTGAGGTCAGGCCTGGGGCTGCGGCTGGGGCAGGGCTGGGGCTAGGCTGGGTCTGGGCCTGGGGCTGGGCAGTGGCTGGGGCTCAGGACAGGGCTGGGTCCAGGCTGGGTCTGGGTCTGGGCTGAGGGCAGGGCTGGGGCTGGAGGCCGGGATGGGGCAGGACTGGGACTGGGGCAGGGGCACGGGCCGAGGCTGGGGACTGGGCTAGGGCTGGAGCTAGGGCAGGGCTGGGGCCAGGCTGGGGCTGGGTTCGGCTCAGGGCTGGGGCTTGGTCCAGGGCTGGGGCTGGGCTAGGGCAGGGCTGGGGCTGGGGCAGTGGCTGGGGCTGGGTCCAGGGCTGTGGCTGGGCTGTGGCTGGAGCTGGGCTGGGGCTGAGGCTGGGGCTGGGGGCTGGGCTAGGGCTGGGCTGGGGCCGGGGGCTGCGACTTGGTCTGCATCCAGGGCTGGGGCTGGGCTGTGGCTGGGGGCTGGGCTGGGGCAGGGCTGGGGCTGGGGCTGGGGCTGGGCTGGGACTGGTCCGGGGCAGGGGCTGGACGGGGGGCTGGGGTTGGGCTGGGGCTGGGGCTGGGGCTGGGGCCGGGGGCTGCGACTAGGGCTGGGTCCAGGGCTGGGGCAGGGCAGTGGCTGGGGTTGGGCTGGGGCAGGGCCGGGGCGGGGGGCTGGGCTGGGGCTGGGGTTGGGCTGGGGCAGGGCTGGGGCTGGGGCTGGGTCCAGGGCTGTGGCTGGTCTGTGGCTGGAGCTGGGCTGGGGCTGAGGGTGGGGCGGGGGCTGGGCTAGGGCTGGGCTGGGGCCAGGGCTGTGACTGGGGCTAGGTCCAGGGCTGGGGCTGGGCTGTGGCTGGGGCTGGGCTGGGGCAGGCCTGGGGCTGGGGCTGGGGCTGGGGCTGGGCTGGGGCTGGGTCCAGGGCAGGGGCTGGGCTGGGGGCATGGCTGGGCCGGGGCAGGGCTGGGACTGGGGGCTGGGCTGGGGCCGAGGGTGGGGCTGGGGCAGGGCTGGGGCTGGGGCAGGAACCAAGTCTTGGGCATGGCTAAGGCTGGGGCTGGGGCTGGGTCAGGGCTGGGCTAGGGCTGGGCTGGGTCTGGGGCAGGGCTGGGGCTGGGCTGGGGGCCGGGGGCTTGAGAAGTGTTAGGGCTGGGGCTGGAACCAAGGCTTGGGCAGGGCTGGGGCTGGAGGCTGGGACCGAGGCTGGGCTGGGGGCTGGGGCAAGGGTGGGCTGGTGGCTGGGCAGGGCTGGGGCAGGGCTGGGGCTGGGCTGGGTCTAAGCTGGGGGCAGGGCTGGGCTGGGGCTTGGGCAGGGGATGGGCTGGGTCTAGGGCTGGGGCTGTGCTGGTGCTGTGCTGGGAGTGGGCTGGGGACTAGGGCAGGGGCAGGGCTGGGGCAGGGCTGGGGCTGGGCTGGGGCCAGGTCTGGGGCTGGGGCTGGAGGCTGGGGCCGGGGCTGGGCTGGGGATGAGCTGGGGCAGGGGCCGGGGCTGGAACTGGGGCTGGGGCAGGGGTTGGGGCCGGGGCTGGTCTGGGGATGAGCTGGGGCAGGGCTGGGGCTTGGGCTGGGGCCGGGGCTGGGCTGGGGCTCAGCTGGGGCTGGGGCTGGGGCTGGGGACAAGGCTGAGGCAGGGCGGGCAGGGCTGGCGCAGGACTGGGGCTGGGGCTGGGGCTGGGGGCTGGGGCTGAGGGCTGGGTCTTGGCTGGGGCTGATGGATGGGGCTGGGGCAGGGCTGGGGTAGGGCTTGGGCTGGGGCTGGGGCTGGGGTAGGGGCAGGTCTGGGCATGGCTGGGGCTGTGGCTGGGGCATGGCTGGGGCTGTGGCTGGGGCTGTGGCCGGGGCTGGGGGCAGGGATGGGGCAGGGCTGGGGCTGGGGCTGGAACCAAGGCTTGGGCAGGGCTGTGGCTGGAGGCTGGGGCTGAGGCTGGGCTGGGGCTGGGCTGGGCTGGGGCAGGGCTGGGGCAGGGGCAGGGCGGGGGCTGTGGCTGGGCTGTGGCTGGAGCTGGGCTGGGGCCGGGGATGGGGCCGTGAGTGGGGCTTGGCTGGGGCTGGGGCTGGGGCCGGGGCTGGGGCCGGGGGTGGGTCTGGGGCTGGGTCCAGGGCTGGGCTGGGCGGTGGCTGGGGCTGGGGCTTGGCTTGAGGCAGGGCTGGGGCTGGGGCTGGGCTGGGCTGGGGGAACGGATAAGGCTGGGGCTGGGGCTGGGGCTTGGGCTGGGGAAGGTCTGGGCCTGGACTGGGGATGAGGCTGGGGTGGGGCTGGGGCTGGGGTCCAGGGCTGGGCTGGGGCTGGGGCTGGGGCTAGGCTGGGGTAGGGCTGGGGCAGGGCTGGGGCTGGGGCTGGGTCCAGGGCTGGGTCCAGGGTGGGGCTGGGGCTGGGCAGGGGCAGGTCTGGGGGCTGGGCGGTGGCTGGGGCTGGGCTGAGGGTAGGGCTGGGGCAGGGCTGGGGCTGGGGCTGGGGCTGGGCTGGGACTGGTCCGGGGCAGGGGCTGGACTGGGGCTGGGGTTGGGCTGGGGCTGGGGCTGGGGCTGGGGCTGGCGCCGGGGCTGCGACTAGGGCTGGGTCCAGGGCTGGGGCAGGGCAGTGGCTGGGGTTGGGCTGGGGCAGGGCCGGGGCGGGGGGCTGGGCTGGGGCTGGGGTTGGGCTGGGGCAGGGCTGGGGCTGGGGCTGGGTCCAGGGCAGTGGCTGGTCTGTGGCTGGAGCTGGGCTGGGGCTGAGGGTGGGGCGGGGGCTGGGCTAGGGCTGGGATGGGGCCAGGGCTGTGACTGGGGCTAGGTCCAGGGCTGGGGCTGGGCTGTGGCTGGGGCTGGGCTGGGGCAGGCCTGGGGCTGAGGCTGGGGCTGGGGCTGGGCTGGGGGCATGGCTGGGCCGGGGCAGGGCTGGGACTGGGGCTGGGCTGGGGCCGAGGGTGGGGCTGGGGCAGGGCTGGGGCTGGGGCAGGAACCAAGTCTTGGGCATGGCTAAGGCTGGGGCTGGGGCTGGGTCAGGGCTGGGCTAGGGCTGGGCTGGGGCTGGGGCAGGGCTGGGGCTGGGCTGGGGGCCGGGGCTTGAGCAGGGTTAGGGCTGGGGCTGGAACCAAGGCTTGGGCAGGGCTGGGGCTGGAGGCTGGGGACCGAGGCTGGGCTGGGGCTGGGCTGGGGCTAGGGCTTGGCTGGGGCTGGGGCAAGGGTGGGGCTGGTGGCTGGGCAGGGCTGGGGCAGGGCTGGGGCTGGGCTGGGGCTGAGCTGGGGGCAGGGCTGGGCTGGGGCTTGGGCAGGGGGATGGGCTGGGTCTAGGGCTGGGGCTGTGCTGGTGCTGTGCTGGGAGTGGGCTGGGGACTAGGGCAGGGGCAGGGCTGGGGGCAGGGCTGGGGCTGGGCTGGGGCCAGGTCTTGGGCTGGGGCTGGAGGCTGGGGCCGGGGCTGGGCTGGGGATGAGCTGGGGCAGGGCTGGGGCTTGGGCTGGGGGCCGGGGCTGGGCTGGGGCTCAGCTGGGGCTGGGGCTGGGGCTGGGGACAAGGCTGAGGCAGGGCGGGGCAGGGCTGGCGCAGGACTGGGGCTGGGGCTGGGGCTGGGGGCTGGGGCTGAGGGCTGGGTCTTGGCTGGGGCTGATGGATGGGGCTGGGCAGGGCTGGGGTAGGGCTTGGGCTGGGGCTGGGGCTGGGGTAGGGGCAGGTCTGGGGCATGGCTGGGGCTGTGGCTGGGGCATGGCTGGGGCTGTGGCTGGGGCTGTGGCCGGGGCTGGGGGCAGGGATGGGGCAGGGCTGGGGCTGGGGCTGGAACCAAGGCTTGGGCAGGGCTGGGGCAGGGCTTGGGCCGGGGCTGGGGCTGGGCTGGGGCTGGGGCAGGGTTGGGGCTCGGGCTGGAACCAAGGCTTGGGCAGGGCTGTGGCTGGAGGCTGGGGCTGAGGCTGGTCTGGGGCTGGGCTTGGCTGGGGCAGGGCTGGGGCAGGGGCAGGGCGGGGGCTGTGGCTGGGCTGTGGCTGGAGCTGGGCTGGGGCCGGGGATGGGGCCGTGAGTGGGGCTTGGCTTGGGCCGGGGTGGGGCTGGGGCTGGGGGCCGGGGGTGGGGCTGGGGCTGGGCTGGGGGCAGGGCTGGGGCTGGGGCTGGGCTGGGCTGGGGAAGGTCTGGGCCTGGACTGGGGATGAGGGCTGGGGTGGGGCTGGGGCTGGGTCCAGGGCAGGGCTGGGGCTGGGGCTGGGGCTAGGCTGGGGTAGGGGCTGGGGCAGGGCTGGGGCTGGGGCTGGGTACAGGGTGGGGCTGGGGCTGGGCAGGGGCAGGTCTGGGGCTGGGCGGTGGCTGGGGCTGGGCTGAGGGTAGGCCTGGGGCAGGGCTGGGGCTGGGACTGGGTCCAGGGTGGGGCTGGGGCTGGGCAGGGGCAGGTCTGGGGCTGGGCGGTGGCTGGGGCTGGGCTGGGGCTGAGGCTGTGTCCAAGGTGGGGCTGTGGCCGGGGCTGGGGCAGGACTGGGGCCGGGCTGGGGCTGGGGCTGGATCCAGGGCAGGGGCTGGACTGGCGCTGGGGCTAGGCTGGAGCAGGACTGGGGCTGGGGCTGGGTCCAAGGTGGGGCTGGGGCCGGGGCCGGGGCAGGACTGGGGCCGGGCTGGGGCTGGGGCTGGGTTGAGGGGTAGGGCTGGGGCAGGGTTGGGGATGGGGCTGGGCTGGGGCAGTGCTGGGGCTGGGGCTGGGGCTGGGGCTGGGCTGTGGGTGGAGCTGGGCTGGGGCAGTGGCTGGGGCTGGGGCTGGGGCTGGGGCTGGGGCTGGGGCTGGGCTGGGGCTGGGTCCAGGGCTGTGGCTGGGCTGGGGCTGGGGCTGGGCTGGGGCTGGGGCTGGGGCTAGGCTAGGGCTAGGCTGGGGCCGGGGCTGCGACTGAGGCTGGGTCCAGGGCTGGGACTGGGCTGTGGCTAGGGCTGGGCCGGGGGCAGGGCTGGGGCAGAGCGTGGGCTGGGGCCGAGGGTGGGGGCTGGGGCTGGGTCCAGGGCTGTGGCTGGTCTGTGGCTGGAGCTGGGCTGGGGCTGAGGGTGGGGCGGGGGCTGGGCTAGGGCTGGGCTGGGGCCAGGGCTGTGACTGGGGCTAGGTCCAGGGCTGGGGCTGGGCTGGGGCTGGGGCTGGGCTGGGGCAGGCCTGGGGCTGGGGCTGGGGCTGGGGCTGGGCTGGGGCTGGGTCCAGGGCAGGGGCTGGGCTGGGGGCATGGCTGGGCCGGGGCAGGGCTGGGGACTGGGGCTGGGCTGGGGCCGAGGGTGGGGCTGGGGCAGGGCTGGGGCTGGGGCAGGAACCAAGTCTTGGGCATGGCTAAGGGCTGGGGCTGGGGCTGGGTCAGGGCTGGGCTAGGGCTGGGCTGGGGCTGGGGCAGGGCTGGGGCTTGGGCAGGGGATGGGCTGGGTCTAGGGCTGGGGCTGTGCTGGTGCTGTGCTGGGAGTGGGCTGGGGACTAGGGCAGGGGCAGGGCTGGGGCAGGGCTGGGGCTGGGCTGGGGCCAGGTCTGGGGCTGGGGCTGGAGGCTGGGGCCGGGGCTGGGCTGGGGCTCAGCTGGGGCTGGGGCTGGGGCTGGGGACAAGGCTGAGGCAGGGCGGGGCAGGGCTGGCGCAGGACTGGGGCTGGGGCTGGGGCTGGGGGCTGGGGCTGAGGGCTGGGTCTTGGCTGGGGCTGATGGATGGGGCTGGGGCAGGGCTGGGGTAGGGCTTGGGCTGGGGCTGGGGCTGGGGTAGGGGCAGGTCTGGGGCATGGCTGGGGCTGTGGCTGGGGCATGGCTGGGGCTGTGGCTGGGGCTGTGGCCGGGGCTGGGGGCAGGGATGGGGCAGGGCTGGGGCTGGGGCTGGGCTGGGGTAGGGGCAGGTCTGGGGCATGGTTGGGGCTGGGCTGGGGCTAGGCTGGGGTAGGGCTGGGGCAGGGCTGGGGCTGGGGCTGGGTCCATGGTGGGGCTGGGGCTGGGCAGGGGCAGGTCTGGGGCTGGGCGGTGGCTGGGGCTGGGCTGAGGGTAGGGCTGGGGCAGGGCTGGGGCTGGGGCTGGGTCCAGGGTGGGGCTGGGGCTGAGCAGGGGCAGGTCTGGGGGCTGGGCGGTGGCTGGGGCTGGGCTGGGGCTGAGGCTGTGTCCAAGGTGGGGCTGTGGCCGGGGCTGGGGCAGGACTGGGGCCGGGCTGGGGCTGGGGCTTGGTCCAGGGCAGGGGCTGGACTGGGGCTGGGGCTAGGCTGGAGCAGGACTGGGGCTGGTCTGGGGCTGGGGCTGGGTACAAGGTGGGGCTGGGGCCGGGGCTGGGGCAGGACTGGGGCCGGGCTGGGGCTGGGGCTGGGCTGAGGGTAGGGCTGGGGCAGGGCTGGGGATGGGGCTGGGCTGGGGCAGTGCTGGGGCTGGGGCTGGGGCTGGGGCTGGGCTGGGGCTGGGTCCAGGGCTGTGGCTGGGCTGGGGCTGGGGCTGGGCTGGGGCTGAGGGTGGGGCTGGGGCTAGGCTAGGGCTGGGCTGGGGCTGGGGCTGCGACTGAGGCTGGGTCCAGGGCTGGGACTGGGCTGTGGCTAGGGCTGGGCCGGGCAGGGCTGGGGCAGGGGTTGGGCTGGGGCAGGGTCTGGGCTGGGGGCCGAGGGTGGGGCTGGGGCTGGGGCTGGGGTTGGGCTGGGGCAGGGCTGGGGCTGGGGCTGGGTCCAGGGCTGTGGCTGGTCTGTGGCTGGAGCTGGGTTGGGGCTGAGGGTGGGGCGGGGGCTGGGCTAGGGCTGGGCTGGGGCCAGGGCTGTGACTGGGGCTAGGTCCAGGGCTGGGGCTGGGCTGTGGCTGGGGCTGGGCTGGGCTGGGGGAACGGATGGGGGCTGGGGCTGGGTCTAGGCTGGGGCAGGGCTGGGGATGAGGCTGGGGTGGGGCTGGGGATGGGTCCAGGGCTGGGGCTGGGCTGGGACCAGGACTGGGCTGGGGCAGGGACTGGGGCAGGCCTGGGGGCTGGGGCTGGGGCTGGGCAGTGGCTGAGGCTGGGCTGGGGCAGGGCTGGGGCTGGGGCAGGGCTGGGCCTGGGCTGGGGATGAGGCTGGGGGTGGGGCTGGGGCTGGGTCCAGGGCAGGGCTGGGGCTGGGGCTGGGGCGGGCGAGGCCTGGGCTGGGGACAAGGATGGGGCTGGGGCTGAGGCTGGGGCTGGGGCTGGGTCCAGTGCAGGGGCTGGACTGGGGCTGGGCTAGGCTAGGGACGGGCTGGGGCTGGGCTGGGCTGGGGCTGGGTCCAGGGCTGTGGCTGGGCTGGGGCCGGGGCTGCGACTGAGGCTGGGTCCAGGGCTGGGACTGGGCTGTGGCTAGGGCTGGGCCGGGGCAGGGCTGGGGAAGGGGCTGGGCTGGGGCTGGGCAGCGGATGAGGCTGGGGTGGGGCTGGGGCTGGGTTCGGTGCAGGGCTAGGGCTGGGGCTGGGGCTGGGGCTGGGCAGGGGCTGGGGCTGGGCATGGACCGGGACTGGGCAGGGGTAGGGCCGGGGCTGGGGGCAGGGATGGGGCAGGGCTGGGGCTGGGGCTGGGGCTGGGGTAGGGGCAGGTCTGGGGCATGGTTGGGGCTGGGCTGGGGCTAGGCTGGGGTAGGGCTGGGGCAGGGCTGGGGCTGGGGCTGGGTCCAGGGTGGGGCTGGGGCTGGGCAGGGGCAGGTCTGGGGCTGGGCGGTGGCTGGGGCTGGGCTGAGGGTAGGCCTGGGGCAGGGCTGGGGCTGGGACTGGGTCCAGGGTGGGGCTGGGGCTGGGCAGGGGCAGGTCTGGGGCTGGGCGGTGGCTGGGGCTGGGCTGGGGCTGAGGCTGTGTCCAAGGTGGGGCTGTGGCCGGGGCTGGGGCAGGACTGGGGCCGGGCTGGGGCTGGGGCTGGGTCCAGGGCAGGGGCTGGACTGGGGCTGGGGCTAGGCTGGAGCAGGACTGGGGCTGGGCTGGGGCTGGGGCTGGGTACAAGGTGGGGCTGGGGCCGGGGCTGGGGCAGGACTGGGGCCGGGCTGGGGCTGGGGCTGGGCTGAGGGTAGGGCTGGGGCAGGGCTGGGGATGGGGGCTGGGCTGGGGCAGTGCTGGGGATGGGGCTGGGGCTGGGACTGGGCTGTGGGTGGAGCTGGGCTGGGGCAGTGCTGGGGCTGGGGCTGGGGCTGGGGCTGGGCTGGGGCTGGGTCCAGGGCTGTGGCTGGGCTGGGGCTGGGGCTGGGCTGGGGCTGAGGGTGGGCTGGGGCTAGGCTAGGGCTGGGCTGGGGCCGGGGCTGCGACTGAGGCTGGGTCCAGGGCTGGGACTGGGCTGTGGCTAGGGCTGGGCCGGGGCAGGGCTGGGGCAGGGGCTGGGCTGGGGCCGAGGGTGGGGCTGGGGCTGGGGCTGGGGTTGGGCTGGGGCAGGGCTGGGGCTGGGGCTGGGTCCAGGGCTGTGGCTGGTCTGTGGCTGGAGCTGGGTTGGGGCTGAGGGTGGGGGCGGGGGCTGGGCTAGGGGCTGGGCTGGGGCCAGGGCTGTGACTGGGGCTAGGTCCAGGGCTGGGGCTGGGCTGTGGCTGGGGCTGGGCTGGGCTGGGGGAACGGATGGGGCTGGGGCTGGGGCTGGGGCTTGGGCTGGGGCAGGTCTGGGCCTGGGCTGGGATGAGGCTGGGGTGGGGCCAGGGCTGGGTCCAGGGCAGGGCTGGGGCTGGGGCAGGTCTGGGCCTGGGCTGGGGATGAGGCTGGGGTGGGGCTGGGGCTGGGTCCAGGGCTGAGGCTGGGCTGGGGCTGGGTCTAGGCTGGGGCAGGGCTGGGGATGAGGCTGGGGTGGGGCTGGGGATGGGTCCAGGGCTGGGACTGGGCTGGGACCAGGACTGGGCTGGGGCAGGGACTGGGGCAGGCCTGGGGCTGGGGCTGGGGGCTGGGCAGTGGCTGAGGCTGGGCTGGGGCAGGGCTGGGGCTGGGGCAGGGCTGGGCCTGGGCTGGGGATGAGGCTGGGGTGGGGCTGGGGCTGGTCCAGGGCAGGGCTGGGGCTGGGGCTGGGGCGGGCGAGGCCTGGGCTGGGGACAAGGATGGGGCTGGGGGCTGAGGCTGGGGCTGGGGCTGGGTCCAGTGCAGGGGCTGGACTGGGGCTGGGGCTAGGCTAGGGACGGGCTGGGGCTGGGCTGGGCTGGGGCTGGGTCCAGGGCTGTGGCTGGGCTGGGGCCGGGGCTGCGACTGAGGCTGGGTCCAGGGCTGGGACTGGGCTGTGGCTAGGGCTGGGCCGGGGCAGGGCTGGGGCAGGGGCTGGGCTGGGGCTGGGCAGCGGATGAGGCTGGGGTGGGGCTGGGGCTGGGTTCGGTGCAGGGCTAGGGCTGGGGCTGGGGCTGGGGCTGGGCAGGGGCTGGGGCTGGGCATGGACCGGGACTGGGCAGGGGCAGGGCCGGGGCTGGGGTTGGGCTTGGGCTGGGTCTGGGGCTGGGCTAGGGCTGGGGGTGGGTCCAGGGCTGGGGCAGGGCTGTGGCTGGGGCTGGGGCTGGGCTGGGGCTAGGTCCAGGGCTGTGGCTGGACTGTGGCTAAAGCTGGGGTGGGGCTGAGGGTGGGGCAGGGGCTGGGCTGGGGACGAGGGTGGGGCAGGGCTGTGGCTGTGCATGGACTGGGATTGGGTAGGGGTAGGGCCGGGGCTGGGGTTGGGCTGGGGCTGGGGCTGGGTCTGGGCTAGGGCTGGGGCTGGGTCCAGGGCTGGGGAAGGTCTGGGCCTGGACTGGGGATGAGGCTGGGGTGGGGCTGGGGCTGGGTCCAGGGCAGGGCTGGGGCTGGGGCTGGGGCTAGGCTGGGGTAGGGGCTGGGGCAGGGCTGGGGCTGGGGCTGGGTCCAGGGTGGGGCTGGGGCTGGGCAGGGGCAGGTCTGGGGCTGGGCGGTGGCTGGGGCTGGGCTGAGGGTAGGGCTGGGGCAGGGCTGGGGCTGGGGCTGTGTCCAGGGTGGGGCTGGGGCTGGGCAGGGGCAGGTCTGGGGCTGGGCGGTGGCTGGGGCTGGGCTGGGGCTGAGGCTGTGTCCAAGGTGGGGCTGTGGCCGGGGCTGGGGCAGGACTGGGGCTGGGGCTGGGGCTGGGGCTGGGTCCAGGGCAGGGGCTGGACTGGGGCTGGGGCTAGGCTGGGGCAGGGCTGGGGCAGGGCTGGGGCTGGGGCTGGGTCCAAGGTGGGGCTGGGGCCGGGGCTGGGGCAGGACTGGGGCCAGGCTGGGGCTGGGGCTGGGCTGAGGGTAGGGCTGGGGCAGGGCTGGGGATGGGGCTGGGCTGGGGCAGTGCTGGGGCTGGGGCTGGGGCTGGGGCTGGGCTTTGGGTGGAGCTGGGCTGGGGCAGTGCTGGGGCTGGGGCTGGGGCTGGGGCTGTGGCTGGGCTGGGGCTGGGGCTGGGCTGGGGCTGGGTCCAGGGCTGTGGCTGGGCTGGGGCTGGGGCTGGGCTGGGGCTGAGGGTGGGGCTGGGGCTAGGCTAGGGCTGGGCTGGGGCTGGGGCTGCGACTGAGGCTGGGTCCAGGGCTGGGACTGGGCTGTGGCTAGGGCTGGGCAGGGGCAGGGCTGGGGCAGGGGCTGGGCTGGGGCCGAGGGTGGGGCTGGGGCTGGGGCTGGGGTTGGGCTGGGGCAGGGCTGGGGCTGGGGCTGGGTCCAGGGCTGTGGCTGGTCTGTGGCTGGAGCTGGGCTGGGGCTGAGGGTGGGGCGGGGGCTGGGCTAGTGCTGGGCTGGGGCCAGGGCTGTGACTGGGGCTAGGTCCAGGGCTGGGGCTGGGCTGTGGCTGGGGCTGGGCTGGGGCAGGCCTGGGGCTGGGGCTGGGGCTGGGGCTGGGCTGGGGCTGGGTCCAGGGCAGGGGCTGGGCTGGGGGCATGGCTGGGCCGGGGCAGGGCTGGGACTGGGGCTGGGCTGGGGGCCGAGGGTGGGGCTGGGGCAGGGCTGCGGCTGGGGCAGGAACCAAGTCTTGGGCATGGCTAAGGCTGGGGCTGGGGCTGGGTCAGGGCTGGGCTAGGGCTGGGCTGGGGCTGGGGCAGGGCTGGGGCTGGGCTGGGGCCGGGGCTTGAGCAGGGTTAGGGCTGGGGCTGGAACCAAGGCTTGGGCAGGGCTGGGGCTGGAGGCTGGGACCGAGGCTGGGCTGGGGCTGGGCTGGGGCTAGGGCTGGGCTGGGGCTGGGGCAAGGGTGGGCTGGTGGCTGGGCAGGGCTGGGGCAGGGCTGGGGCTGGGCTGGGGCTGAGCTGGGGGCAGGGCTGGGCTGGGGCTTGGGCAGGGGATGGGCTGGGTCTAGGGCTGGGGCTGTGCTGGTGCTGTGCTGGGAGTGGGCTGGGGACTAGGGCAGGGGCAGGGCTGGGGCAGGGCTGGGTCTGGGCTGGGGCCAGGTCTGGGGCTGGGGCTGGAGGCTGGGGCCGGGGCTGGGCTGGGGATGAGCTGGGGCAGGGCCGGGGCTGGAACTGGGGCTGGGGCAGGGGTTGGGGCCGGGGCTGGTCTGGGGATGAGCTGGGGCAGGGCTGGGGCTTGGGCTGGGGCCGGGGCTGGGCTGGGGCTCAGCTGGGGCTGGGGCTGGGGCTGGGGACAAGGCTGAGGCAGGGCGGGGCAGGGCTGGCGCAGGACTGGGGCTGGGGCTGTGTCTTGGCTGGGGCTGATGGATGGGGCTGGGGCACGGCTGGGGTAGGGCTTGGGCTGGGGCTGGGGCTGGGGTAGGGGCAGGTCTGGGGCATGGCTGGGGCTGTGGCTGGGGCATGGCTGGGGCTGTGGCTGGGGCTGTGGCTGGAGCTGGGCTGGGGCCGGGGATGGGGCCGTGAGTGGGGCTTGGCTGGGGCCTGGGCTGGGGCCGGGGCTGGGCTGGGCAGTGGCTGGGGCTGGGGCTTGGCTGGGGGCAGGTCTGGGGCTGGGGCTGGGCTGGGCTGGGGGAACGGATGGGGCTGGGGCTGGGGCTGGTTCTGGGGCTGGGGCTTGGGCTGGGGCAGGTCTGGGCCTGGGCTGGGGATGAGGCTGGGGTGGGGCTGGGGCTGGGTCCAGGGCAGGGCTGGGGCTGGGGCTGGGGCGGGCGAGGCCTGGGCTGGGGGCAAGGATGGGGCTGGGGCTGGGTCCAGGGCAGGGGCTGGACTGGGGCTGGGGCTTGGGCTGGGGAAGGTCTGGGCCTGGACTGGGGATGAGGCTGGGGTGGGGCTGGGGCTGGGTCCAGGGCAGGGCTGGGGCTGGGGCTGGGGCTAGGCTGGGGTAGGGCTGGGGCAGGGCTGGGGCTGGGGCTGGGTCCAGGGCAGGGCTGGGGCTGGGGCTGGGGCTAGGCTGGGGTAGGGCTGGGGCAGGGCTGGGGCTGGGGCTGGGTCCAGGGTGGGGCTGGGGCTGGGCAGGGGCAGGTCTGGGGCGGGGCGGTGGCTGGGGCTGGGCTGGGGCTGAGGCTGTGTCCAAGGTGGGGCTGTGGCCGGGGCTGGGGCAGGACTGGGGCCGGGCTGGGGCTGGGGCTGGGTCCGGGGCAGGGGCTGGACTGGGGCTGGGGCTAGGCTGGGGCAGGGCTGGGGCTGGGCTGGGGCTGGGGCTGGGTCCAAGGTGGGGCTGGGGCCGGGGCTGGGGCAGGACTGGTGCCGGGCTGGGGCTGGGGCTGGGCTGAGGGTAGGGCTGGGGCAGGGCTGGGGATGGGGCTGGGCTGGGGCTGGCTCCAGGGCTGGGGCTGGGCTGTGGGTGGAGCTGGGCTGGGGCAGTGCTGGGGCTGGGGCTGGGCTGGGGCTGGGTCCAGGGCTGTGGCTGGGCTGGGGCTGAGGGAGGGGCTGGGGCTGGGCTAGGGCTGGGCTGGGGCCGGGGCTGCGACTGAGGCTGGGTCCAGGGCTGGGACTGGGCTGTGGCTAGGGCTGGGCCGGGGCAGGGCTGGGGCTGGGGCTGGGGCTGGGGCTGGGCTGGGGACAGGGCTGGGGCCAGAGCTGGGGCAGGGCTGGGGCCAGGCTGGGGCTGGGTTCGGTGCAGGGCTGGGGCAGGGCGGGGGCTACAGCTGGGCTGGGACTGGGGATGGGTCCGGGGGTGGGGCTGGGGCTGGGTCCAGAGCTGGGCTGGGCTGGAGCTGGGACTGGGGCAGGGCTAGGGCTGGGCTGGTTCTGGGCTGGGGGCAAGGATGGGGTTTGCGCTGGGGTTGGGCCAGTGCTTGGGCTGGGCTGGGACCGGGGCTGGGCTGGGGTAGGGCTGGCACAGGGCTGGGGCTGGGCTGGGGCCGAGTCTGGGTCCGGGGCTGGGTCTGGGGCCGGGGCAGGGCTGGAACTGGGGCTGGGCTGGGGGGCAAGGTTGGGGCTGGGGCTGGGCTGGTGGCGAGGGTGGGGCTGGGGCTGGGGCTGCGGACAGGGCTGGGGCTAGGGCTGAGGTAGGGGTAGGGCTGGGGCTGGATTGGGGCCAGGGCTGGGGCAGGACTAGGCTTGAGGCTGGGCCTTGGGCTGGGGCTGGGTTGGCGCAGGGCTGGGGCTGGGGCTGCGACTGAGGCTGGGTCCAGGTCTGGGACTGGGCTGTGGCTAGGGCTGGGCCGGGGCAGGGCTGGGGCAGGGGCTCGTCTGGGGCCGAGGGTGGGGCTGGGGCTGGGGCTGGGGACAGGGCTGGGGACAGGGCTGGGGCCAGAGCTGGGGCAGGGCTGGGGCCAGGCTGGGGCTGGGTTCGGTGCAGGGCTGGGGCAGGGCGAGGGCTACGGCTGGGCTGGGGACTGGGGATGGGTGCGGGGGTGGGGCTGGGGCTGGGTCCAGAGCTGGGCTGGGCTGGAGCTGGGACTGGGGCAGGGCTAGGGCTGGGCTGGTTCTGGGCTGGGGGCAAGGATGGGGTTTGCGCTGGGGTTGGGCCAGTGCTTGGGCTGGGCTGGGACCAGGGCTGGGCTGGGGTAGGGCTGGCACAGGGCTGGGGGTGGGCTGGGGCCGAGTCTGGGTCCGGGGCTGGGTCTGGGGCCGGGGCAGGGCTGGAACTGGGGCTGGGCAAGGTTGGGGCTGGGGCTGGGCTGGTGGCGAGGGTGGGGCTGTGGCTGGGGCTGCGGACAGGGCTGTGGGGCTAGGGCTGAGGTAGGGGTAGGGCTGGGGCTGGATTGGGGCCAGGGCTGGGGCAGGACTAGGCTTGAGGCTGGGCCTTGGGCTGGGGCTGGGTTGGCGCAGGGCTGGGGCTGGGGTTAGAGCCAGGGCTGGGGCAGGAGCCAGGGCTGGGGCAGGGCTGAGGTCAGGCCTGGGGCTGCGGCTGGGGCAGGGCTGGGGCTAGGCTGGGTCTGGGCCTGGGGCTGGGCAGTGGCTGGGGCTCGGGACAGGGCTGGGGCCAGGCTGGGTCTGGGTCTGGGCTGAGGGCAGGGCTGGGGCTGGAGGCTGGGATGGGGCAGGACTGGGACTGGGGCAGGGGCACGGGCCGAGGCTGGGGACTGGGCTAGGGCTGGAGCTAGGGCAGGGCTGGGGCCAGGCTGGTGCTGGGTTCGGCTCAGGGCTGGGGCTTGGTCCAGGGCTGGGGCTGCGCTAGGGCAGGGCTGGGGCTGGGGCAGTGGCTGGGGCTGGGACAGGGCTGTGGCTGGGCTGTGGCTGGAGCTGGGCTGGGGCTGGGCTAGGGCTGGGCTGGGGCTGGGCTGGGACTGGTCCGGGGCAGGGGCTGGACGGGGGCTGGGGTTGGGCTGGGGCTGGGGCTGGGGCTGGGGCCGGGGCTGCGACTAGGGCTGGGTCCAGGGCTGTGGCAGGGCAGTGGCTGGGGTTGGGCTGGGGCTGGGCCGGGGCGGGGGGCTGGGGCAGGGCTGGGACTGGTCCGGGGCAGGGGGCTGGACTGGGGCTGGGGGTTGGGCTGGGGCTGGGGCTGGGGCCGGGGCTGCGACTAGGGCTGGGTCCAGGGCTGGGGCAGGGCAGTGGCTGGGGTTGGGCTGGGGCAGGGCCGGGGCGGGGGGGCTGGGCTGGGGCTGGGGTTGGGCTGGGGCAGGGCTGGGGCTGGGGCTGGGTCCAGGGCTGTGGCTGGTCTGTGGCTGGAGCTGGGCTGGGGCTGAGGGTGGGGCAGGGGCTGGGCTAGGGCTGGGCTGGGGCCAGGGCTGTGACTGGGGCTAGGTCCAGGGCTGGGGCTGGGCTGTGGTTGGGGCTGGGCTGGGGCAGGCCTGGGGCTGGGGCTGGGACTGGGGCTGGGCTGGGGCCGAGGGTGGGGCTGGGGCAGGGCTGGGGCTGGGGCAGGAACCAAGTCTTCGGCATGGCTAAGGCTGGGGCTGGGGCTGGGTCAGGGCTGGGCTAGGGCTGGGCTGGGGCTGGGGCAGGGCTGGGGCTGGGCTGGGGCCAGGGCTTGAGCAGTGTTAGGGCTGGGGATGGAACCAAGGCTTGGGCAGGGCTGGGGCTGGAGCCTGGGGCTGGAGGCTGGGACCGAGGCTGGGCTGGGGCTGGGCTGGGGCTAGGGCTGGGCTGGGGCTGGGGCAAGGGTGGGCTGGTGGCTGGGCAGGGCTGGGGCAGGGCTGGGGCTGGGCTGGGGCTGAGCTGGGGGCAGGGCTGGGCTGGGGCTTGGGCAGGGGATGGGCTGGGTCTAGGGCTGGGGCTGTGCTGGTGCTGTGCTGGGAGTGGGCTGGGGACTAGGGCAGGGGCAGGGCTGGGGCAGGGCTGGGGCTGGGCTGGGGCCAGGTCTGGGGCTGGGGCTGGAGGCTGGGGCCGGGGCTGGGCTGGGGATGAGCTGGGGGCAGGGCCGGGGCTGGAACTGGGGCTGGGGCAGGGGTTGGGGCCGGGGCTGGTCTGGGGATGAGCTGGGGCAGGGCTGGGGCTTGGGCTGGGGCCGGGGCTGGGCTGGGGCTCAGCTGGGGCTGGGGCTGGGGCTGGGGGACAAGGCTGAGGCAGGGCGGGGCAGGGCTGGCGCAGGACTGGGGCTGGGGCTGGGGCTGGGGGCTGGGGCTGAGGGCTGGGTCTTGGCTGGGGCTGATGGATGGGGCTGGGGAAGGGCTGGGGTAGGGCTTGGGCTGGGGCTGTGGCTGGGGTAGGGGCAGGTCTGGGGCATGGCTGGGGCTGTGGCTGGGGCATGGCTGGGGCTGTGGCTGGGGCTGTGGCCGGGGCTGGGGGCAGGGATGGGGCAGGGCTGGGGCTGGGGCTGGAACCAAGGCTTGGGCAGGGCTGTGGCTGGAGGCTGGGGCTGAGGCTGGGCTGGGGCTGGGCTGGGCTGGGGCAGGGCTGGGGCAGGGGCAGGGCGGGGGCTGTGGCTGGGCTGTGGCTGGAGCTGGGCTGGGGCCGGGGATGGGGCCGTGAGTGGGGCTTGGCTGGGGCTGGGGCTGGGGCCGGGGCTGGGGCCGGGGGGTGGGGCTGGGGCTGGGTCCAGGGCTGGGCTGGGCGGTGGCTGGGGCTGGGGCTTGGCTTGGGGCAGGGCTGGGGCTGGGGCTGGGCTGGGCTGGGGGGAACGGATAAGGCTGGGGCTGGGGCTGGGACTTGGGGCTGGGGAAGGTCTGGGCCTGGACTGGGGATGAGGCTGGGGTGGGGCTGGGGCTGGGTCCAGGGGCAGGGCTGGGGCTGGGGCTGGGGCTAGGCTGGGGTAGGGCTGGGGCAGGGCTGGGGCTGGTGCTGGGTCCAGGGTGGGGCTGGGGCTGGGCAGGGGCAGGTCTGGGGCTGGGCGGTGGCTGGGGCTGGGCTGAGGGGTAGGGCTGGGGCAGGGCTGGGGCTGGGGCTGGGGCTGGGCTGGGACTGGTCCGGGGCAGGGGCTGGACTGGGGCTGGGGTTGGGCTGGGGCTGGGGCTGGGGCCTGGGGCCGGGGCTGCGACTAGGGCTGGGTCCAGGGCTGGGGCAGGGCAGTGGCTGGGGTTGGGCTGGGGCAGGGCCGGGGCGGGGGGGCTGGGCTGGGGCTGGGGTTGGGCTGGGGCAGGGCTGGGGCTGGGGCTGGGGTCCAGGGCTGTGGCTGGTCTGTGGCTGGAGCTGGGCTGGGGCTGAGGGTGGGGCGGGGGCTGGGCTAGTGCTGGGCTGGGGCCAGGGCTGTGACTGGGGCTAGGTCCAGGGCTGGGGCTGGGCTGTGGCTGGGGCTGGGCTGGGGCAGGCCTGGGGGCTGGGGCTGGGGCTGGGGCTGGGCTGGGGCTGGGTCCAGGGCAGGGGCTGGGCTGGGGGCATGGCTCGGCCGGGGGCAGGGCTGGGACTGGGGCTTGGGGCTGGGGCAGGGCTGGGGCTGGGGCAGGAACCAAGTCTTGGGCATGGCTAAGGCTGGGGCTGGGGCTGGGTCAGGGCTGGGCTAGGGCTGGGCTGGGGCTGGGGCAGGGCTGGGGCTGGGCTGGGGCCGGGGCTTGAGCAGGGTTAGGGCTGGGGCTGGAACCAAGGCTTGGGCAGGGCTGGGGCTGGAGGCTGGGACCGAGGCTGGGCTGGGGCTGGGGCAAGGGTGGGCTGGTGGCTGGGCAGGGCTGGGGCAGGGCTGAGGCTGGGCTGGGGCTGAGCTGGGGGCAGGGCTGGGCTGGGGCTTGGGCAGGGGATGGGCTGGGTCTAGGGCTGGGGCTGTGCTGGTGCTGTGTTGGGAGTGGGCTGGGGACTAGGGCAGGGGGCAGGGCTGGGGCAGGGCTGGGGCTGGGCTGGGGCCAGGTCTTGGGCTGGGGCTGGAGGCTGGGGCCGGGGCTGGGCTGGGGATGAGCTGGGGCAGGGCCGGGGCTGGAACTGGGGCTGGGGCAGGGGTTGGGGCCGGGGCTGGTCTGGGGATGAGCTGGGGCAGGGCTGGGGCTTGGGCTGGGGCCGGGGCTGGGCTGGGGCTCAGCTGGGGCTGGGGCTGGGGCTGGGGACAAGGCTGAGGCAGGGCGGGGCAGGGCTGGCGCAGGACTGGGGCTGGGGCTGGGGGCTGGGGCTGAGGGCTGGGTCTTGGCTGGGGCTGATGGATGGGGCTGGGCAGGGCTGGGGTAGGGCTTGGGCTGGGGCTGGGGCTGGGGTAGGGGCAGGTCTGGGGCATGGCTGGGGCTGTGGCTGGGGCTGTGGCCGGGGCTGGGGGCAGGGATGGGGCAGGGCTGGGGCTGGGGCTGGAACCAAGGCTTGGGCAGGGCTGGGGCTGGAGGCTGGGGCTGAGGCTGGGCTGGGGCTGGGCTGGGCTGGGGCAGGGCTGGGGCAGGGGCAGGGCGGGGGGCTGTGGCTGGGCTGTGGCTGGAGCTGGGCTGGGGCCGGGGATGGGGCCGTGAGTGGGGCTTGGCTGGGGCTGGGGCTGGGGCCGGGGCTGGGGCCGGGGGTGGGTCTGGGGCTGGGTCCAGGGCTGGGCTGGGCGGTGGCTGGGGCTGGGGCTGGGCTGGGGGCAGGGCTGGGGCTGGGGCTGGGCTGGGCTGGGGGAACGGATAAGGCTGGGGCTGGGGCTGGGGCTTGGGCTGGGGAAGGTCTGGGCCTGGACTGGGGATAAGGCTGGGGTGGGGCTGGGGCTGGGTCCAGGGCAGGACTGGGGCTGGGGCTGGGGCTAGGCTGGGGTAGGGCTGGGGCTGAGGCTGGGGCTGGTGCTGGGTCCAGGGTGGGGCTGGGGCTGGGCAGGGGCAGGTCTGGGGCTGGGCGGTGGCTGGGGCTGGGCTGAGGGTAGGGCTGGGGCAGGGCTGGGGCTGGGGCTGGGGCTGGGCTGGGACTGGTCCGGGGCAGGGGCTGGACTGGGGCTGGGGTTGGGCTGGGGCTGGGGCTGGGGCTGGGGCCGGGGCTGCGACTAGGGCTGGGTCCAGGGCTGGGGCAGGGCAGTGGCTGGGGTTGGGCTGGGGCAGGGCCGGGGCGGGGGGCTGGGCTGGGGCTGGGGTTGGGCTGGGGCAGGGCTGGGGCTGGGGCTGGGTCCAGGGCTGTGGCTGGTCTGTGGCTGGAGCTGGGCTGGGGCTGAGGGTGGGGCGGGGGCTGGGCTAGGGCTGGGCTGGGGCCAGGGCTGTGACTGGGGCTAGGTCCAGGGCTGGGGCTGGGCTGTGGCTGGGGCTGGGCTGGGGCAGGCCTGGGGCTGGGGCTGGGGCTGGGGCTGGGCTGGGGCTGGGTCCAGGGCAGGGGCTGGGCTGGGGGCATGGCTGGGCCGGGGCAGGGCGGGGACTGGGGCTGGGCTGGGGCCGAGGGTGGGGCTGGGGCAGGGCTGGGGCTGGGGCAGGAACCAAGTCTTGGGCATGGCTAAGGCTGGGGCTGGGGCTGGGTCAGGGCTGGGCTAGGGCTGGGCTGGGGCTGGGGCAGGGCTGGGGCTGGGCTGGGGCCGGGGCTTGAGCAGGGTTAGGGCTGGGGCTGGAACCAAGGCTTGGGCAGGGCTGGGGCTGGAGGCTGGGACCGAGGCTGGGCTGGGGCTGGGCTGGGGCTAGGGCTGGGCTGGGGCTGGGGCAAGGGTGGGCTGGTGGCTGGGCAGGGCTGGGGCAGGGCTGGGGCTGGGCTGGGGCTGAGCTGGGGGCAGGGCTGGGCTGGGGCTTGGGCAGGGGATGGGCTGGGTCTAGGGCTGGGGCTGTGCTGGTGCTGTGCTGGGAGTGGGCTGGGGACTAGGGCAGGGGCAGGGCTGGGGCAGGGCTGGGGCTGGGCTGGGGCCAGGTCTGGGGCTGGGGCTGGAGGCTGGGGCCGGGGCTGGGCTGGGGATGAGCTGGGGCAGGGCCGGGGCTGGAACTGGGGCTGGGGCAGGGGCTGGGGCCGGGGCTGGTCTGGGGATGAGCTGGGGCAGGGCTGGGGCTTGGGCTGGGGCCGGGGCTGGGCTGGGGCTCAGCTGGGGCTGGGGGCTGGGGCTGGGGACAAGGCTGAGGCAGGGCGGGGCAGGGCTGGCGCAGGACTGGAGCTGGGGCTGGGGCTGGGGGCTGGGGCTGAGGGCTGGGTCTTGGCTGGGGCTGATGGATGGGGCTGGGGCACGGCTGGGGTAGGGCTTGGGCTGGGGCTGGGGCTGGGGGTAGGGGCAGGTCTGGGGCATGGCTGGGGCTGTGGCTGGGGCATGGCTGGGGCTGTGGCTGGGGCTGTGGCCGGGGCTGGGGGCAGGGATGGGGCAGGGCTGGGGCTGGGGCTGGAACCAAGGCTTGGGCAGGGCTGGGGCTGGGCTTGGGCCGGGGCTGGGGCTGGGCTGGGGCTGGGGCAGGGTTGGGGCTCGGGCTGGAACCAAGGCTTGGGCAGGGCTGTGGCTGGAGGCTGGGGCTGAGGCTGGGCTGGGGCTGGGGTAGGGCTGGGGCAGGGCTGGGCAGGGGCAGGGCGGGGGCTGTGGCTAGGCTGTGGCTGGAGCTGGGCTGGGGCCGGGGATGGGGCCGTGAGTGGTGCTTGGCTTGGGCCGGGGCTGGGGCCGGGGCTGGGGCCGGGGGTGGGGCTGGGGCTGGGTCCAGGGCTGGGCTGGGCGGTGGCTGGGGCTGGGGCTGGGCTGGGGGCAGGGCTGGGGCTGGGGCTGGGCTGGGCTGGGGGAACGGATGGGGCTGGGGCTGGGGCTGGGGCTTGGGCTGGGTCCAGGGTGGGGCTGGGGGCTGGGCAGGGGGCAGGTCTGGGGCTGGGCGGTGGCTGGGGCTGGGCTGAGAGTAGGGCTGGGGCAGGGCTGGGGCTGGGGCTGGGTCCAGGGTGGGGCTGGGGCTGGGCAGGAGCAGGTCTGGGGCGGGGCGGTGGCTGGGGCTGGGCTGGGGCTGAGGCTGTGTTCAAGGTGGGGCTGTGGCCGGGGCTGTGCAGGACTGGGGCCGGGGCTGGGGCTGGGGCTGGGTCCAGGGCAGGGGCTGGACTGAGGCTGGGGGTAGGCTGGAGCAGGACTGGGGCTGGGCTGGGGCTGGGGCTGGGTCCAAGGTGGGGCTGGGGGCCGGGGCTGGGGCAGGACTGGGGCCGGGCTGGGGCTGGGGCTGGGCTGAGGGTAGGGCTGGGGCAGGGTTGGGGATGGGGCTGGGCTGGGGCAGTGCTGGGGCTGGGTCTGGGTCCAGGGTGGGGCTGGGGCTGGGCAGGAGCAGGTCTGGGGCGGGGCGGTGGCTGGGGCTGGGCTGGGGCTGAGGCTGTGTCCAAGGTGGGGCTGTGGCCGGGGCTGGGGCAGGACTGGGGCCGGGCTGGGGCTGGGGCTGGGCTGAGGGTAGGGCTAGGGCAGGGTTGGGGATGGGGCTGGGCTGGGGCAGTGCTGGGGCTGGGGCTGGGGCTGGGGGCTGGGCTGTGGGTGGAGCTGGGCTGGGGCAGTGCTGGGGCTGGGGCTGGGGCTGGGGCTGGGCTGGGGCTGGGTCCAGGGCTGTGGCTGGGCTGGGGCAGGGGCTGGGCTGGGGCTGAGGGTGGGGCTGGGGCTAGGCTAGGGCTGGGCTGGGGCCGGGGCTGCGACTGAGGCTGGGTCCAGGGCTGGGACTGGGCTGTGGCTAGGGCTGGGCCGGGGCAGGACTGGGGCAGGGGCTGGGCTGGGGCCGAGGGTGGGGCTGGGGCTGGGGCTGGGGTTGGGCTGGGGCAGGGCTGGGGCTGGGGCTGGGTCCAGGGCTGTGGCTGGTCTGTGGCTGGAGCTGGGCTGGGGCTGAGGGTGGGGCGGGGGCTGGGCTAGGGCTGGGCTGGGGCCAGGGCTGTGACTGGGGCTAGGTCCAGGGCTGGGGCTGGGCTGTGGCTGGGGCTGGGCTGGGGCAGGCCTGGGGCTGGGGCTGGGGCTGGGGCTGGGCTGCGGCTGGGTCCAGGGCAGGGGCTGGGCTGGGGGGCATGGCTGGGCCGGGGCAGGGCTGGGACTGGGGCTGGGCTGGGGCCCGAGGGTGGGGCTGGGGCAGGGCTGGGGTTGGGGCACGAAACAAGTCTTGGGCATGGCTAAGGCTGGGGCTGGGGCTGGGTCCAGGGCTGGGCTAGGGCTGGGCTGGGGCTGGGGCAGGGCTGGGGCTGGGCTGGGGCCGGGGGCTTGAGCAGGGTTAGGGCTGGGGCTGGAACCAAGGCTTGGGCAGGGCTGGGGCTGGAGGCTGGGACCGAGGGTGGGCTGGGGCTGGGCTGGGGCTAGGGCTGGGCTGGGGCTGGGGCAAGGGTGGGCTGGTGGCTGGGCAGGGCTGGGGCAGGGCTGGGGCTGGGCTGGGGCTGAGCTGGGGCAGGGCTGGGCTGGGGCTTGGGCAGGGGATGGGCTGGGTCTAGGGCTGGGGCTGTGCTGGTGCTGTGCTGGGAGTGGGCTGGGGACTAGGGCAGGGGCAGGGCTGGGGCAGGGCTGGGGCTGGGCTGGGGCCAGGTCTGGGGGCTGGGGCTGGAGGCTGGGGCCGGGGCTGGGCTGGGGATGAGCTGGGGCAGGGCCGGGGCTGGAACTGGGGCTGGGGCAGGGGTTGGGGCCGGGGCTGGTCTGGGGATGAGCTGGGGCAGGGCTGGGGCTTGGGCTGGGGCCGGGGCTGGGCTGGGGCTCAGCTGGGGCTGGGGCTGGGGCTGGGGACAAGGCTGAGGCAGGGCGGGGCAGGGCTGGCGCAGGACTGGGGCTGGGGGGTGGGGCTGGGGGCTGGGGCTGAGGGCTGGGTCTTGGCTGGGGCTGATGGATGGGGCTGGGGCAGGGCTGGGGTAGGGCTTGGGCTGGGGCTGGGGCTGGGGCCGGGGCAGGTCTGGGCTGGGGGAACGGATGGGGCTGGGGCTGGGGCTGGGGTTTGGGCTGGGGAAGGTCTGGGCCTGGACTGGGGATGAGGCTGGGGTGGGGCTGGGGCTGGGTCCAGGGCAGGGCTGGGGCTGGGGCTGGGGCTAGACTGGGGTAGGGCTGGGGCAGGGCTGGGGCTGGGGCTGGGTCCAGGGTGGGGCTGGGGCTGGGCAGGGGCAGGTCTGGGGCTGGGCGGTGGCTGGGGCTGGGCTGAGGGTAGGGCTGGGGCAGGGCTGGGGCTGGGGCTGTGTCCAGGGTGTGGCTGGGGCTGGGCAGGGGCAGGTCTGGGGCGGGGCGGTGGCTGGGGCTGGGCTGGGGCTGAGGCTGTGTCCAAGGTGGGGCTGTGGCCGGGGCTGGGGCAGGACTGGGGCCGAGCTGGGGCTGGGGCTGGGTCCAGGGCAGGGGCTGGACTGGGGCTGGGGCTAGGCTGGAGCAGGACTGGGGCTGGGCTGCGGCTGGGGCTGGGTCCAAGTTGGGGCTGGGGCCGGGGCTGGGGCAGGACTTGGGCCGGGCTGGGGCTGGGGCTGGGCTGAGGGTAGGGCTGGGGCTGGGCTGAGGCTAGGGCTGGGGCTGGGGCTGGGGCTGGGGCTGGGGCTGGGGCTGGGCTATGGGTGGAGCTGGGCTGGGGCAGTGCTGGGGCTGGGGCTGGGGCTGGGGCTGGGCTGGGGCTGGGTCCAGGGCTGTGGCTGGGCTGGGGCTGGGGCTGGGCTGGGGCTGAGTGTGGGGCTGGGGCTAGGCTAGGGCTGGGCTGGGGCCGGGGCTGCGACTGAGGCAGGGTCCAGGGCTGGGACTGGGCTGTGGCTAGGGCTGGGCCGGGGCAGGGCTGGGGCAGGGGCTGGGCTGGGGCCGAGGGTGGGGCTGGGGCTGGGGCTGGGGCAGGGGTTGGGGCCGGGGCTGGTCTGGGGATGAGCTGGGGCAGGGCTGGGGCTTGGGCTGGGGCCGGGGCTGGGCTGGGGCTCAGCTGGGGCTGGGGCTGGGGCTGGGGACAAGGCTGAGGCAGGGCGGGGCAGGGCTGGCGCAGGACTGGGGCTGGGGCTGTGTCTTGGCTGGGGCTGATGGATGGGGCTGGGGCACGGCTGGGGTAGGGCTTGGGCTGGGGCTGGGGGCTGGGGTAGGGGCAGGTCTGGGGCATGGCTGGGGCTGTGGCTGGGGCATGGCTGGGGCTGTGGCTGGGGCTGTGGCTGGAGCTGGGCTGGGGCCGGGGATGGGGCCGTGAGTGGGGCTTGGCTGGGGCCTGGGCTGGGGCCGGGGCTGGGGCCATGATTGGGGCTTGGCTGGGGCCGGGGCTGGGTCCAGGGCTGGGGCTGGGCAGTGGCTGGGGCTGGGGCTTGGCTGGGGGCAGGTCTGGGGCTGGGGCTGGGCTGGGCTTGGGGGAACGGATGGGGCTGGGGCTGGGGCTGGTTCTGGGGCTGGGGCTTGGGCTGGGGCAGGTCTGGGCCTGGGCTGGGGATGAGGCTGGGGTGGGGCTGGGGCTGGGTCCAGGGCAGGGCTGGGGCTGTGGCAGGTCTGGGCCTGGGCTGGGAATGAGGCTGGGGTGGGGCTGGGGCTGGGTCCAGGGCTGAGGCTGGGCTGGGGCTGGGGCTAAGCTGGGGCAGGGCTGGGGATGAGGCTGGGGTGGGGCTGGGGCTGGGTCCAGGGCTGGGGCTGGGCTGGGACCAGGACTGGGCTGGGGCAGGGACTGGGGCAGGCCTGGGGCTGGGGCTGGGGCTGGGCGGTGGCTGAGGCTGGGCTGGGGCAGGGCTGGGGCTGGGGCTGGGCTGGGGACTGGGATGGGGATGGGGCTGGGGCTGGGGCTTGGGCTGGGGCAGGGCTGGGCCTGGGCTGGGGATGAGTCTGGGGCAGGGCTGGGGCTGGGGCTGGGCTGGGGACTGGGATGGGGATGGGGCTGGGGCTGGGGCTTGGGCTGGGGCAGGGCTGGGCCTGGGCTGGGGATGAGGCTGGGGTGGGGCTGGGGCTGGGTCCAGGGCAGGGCTGGGGCTGGGGCTGGGGCGGGCGAGGCCTGGGCTGGGGGCAAGGATGGGGCTGGGGCTGGGTCCAGGGCAGGGGCTGGACTGGGGCTGGGGCTTGGGCTGGGGAAGGTCTGGGCCTGGACTGGGGATGAGGGCTGGGGTGGGGCTGGGGCTGGGTCCAGGGCAGGGCTGGGGCTGGGGCTGGGGCTAGGCTGGGGTAGGGCTGGGGCAGGGCTGGGGCTGGGGCTGGGTCCAGGGTGGGGCTGGGGCTGGGCAGGGGCAGGTCTGGGGCGGGGCGGTGGCTGGGGCTGGGCTGGGGCTGAGGCTGTGTCCAAGGTGGGGCTGTGGCCGGGGCTGGGGCAGGACTGGGGCCGGGCTGGGGCTGGGGCTGGGTCCGGGGCAGGGGCTGGACTGGGGCTGGGGCTAGGCTGGGGCAGGGCTGGGGCTGGGCTGGGGCTGGGGCTGGGTCCAAGGTGGGGCTGGGGCCGGGGCTGGGGCAGGACTGGTGCCGGGCTGGGGCTGGGGCTGGGCTGAGGGTAGGGCTGGGGCAGGGCTGGGGATGGGGCTGGGCTGGGGCTGGCTCCAGGGCTGGGGCTGGGCTGTGGGTGGAGCTGGGCTGGGGCAGTGCTGGGGCTGGGGCTGGGCTGGGCTGGGTCCAGGGCTGTGGCTGGGCTGGGGCTGAGGGAGGGGCTGGGGCTGGGCTAGGGCTGGGCTGGGCTGGAGCTGGGACTGGGGCAGGGCTAGGGCTGGGCTGGTTCTGGGCTGGGGGCAAGGATGGGGTTTGCGCTGGGGTTGGGCCAGTGCTTGGGCTGGGCTGGGACCGGGGCTGGGCTGGGGTAGGGCTGGCACAGGGCTGGGGCTGGGCTGGGGCCGAGTCTGGGTCCGGGGCTGGGTCTGGGGCCGGGGCAGGGCTGGAACTGGGGCTGGGCTGGGGGCAAGGTTGGGGCTGGGGCTGGGCTGGGTGGCGAGGGTGGGGCTGGGGCTGGGGCTGCGGACAGGGCTGGGGCTAGGGCTGAGGTAGGGGTAGGGCTGGGGCTGGATTGGGGCCAGGGCTGGGGCAGGACTAGGCTTGAGGCTGGGCCTTGGGCTGGGGCTGGGTTGGCGCAGGGCTGGGGCTGGGGCTGCGACTGAGGCTGGGTCCAGGGCTGGGACTGGGCTGTGGCTAGGGCTGGGCCGGGGCAGGGCTGGGGCAGGGGCTCGGCTGGGGCCGAGGGTGGGGCTGGGGCTGGGGCTGGGGACAGGGCTGGGGACAGGGCTGGGGCCAGAGCTGGGGCAGGGCTGGGGCCAGGCTGGGGCTGGGTTCGGTGCAGGGCTGGGGCAGGGCGAGGGCTACGGCTGGGCTGGGACTGGGGATGGGTCCGGGGGTGGGGCTGGGGCTGGGTCCAGAGCTGGGCTGGGCTGGAGCTGGGACTGGGGCAGGGCTAGGGCTGGGCTGGTTCTGGGCTGGGGGCAAGGATGGGGTTTGCGCTGGGGTTGGGCCAGTGCTTGGGCTGGGCTGGGACCAGGGCTGGGCTGGGGTAGGGCTGGCACAGGGGCTGGGGGTGGGCTGGGGCCGAGTCTGGGTCCGGGGCTGGGTCTGGGGCCGGGGCAGGGCTGGAACTGGGGCTGGGCAAGGTTGGGGCTGGGGCTGGGCTGGTGGCGAGGGTGGGGCTGTGGCTGGGGCTGCGGACAGGGCTGGGGCTAGGGCTGAGGTAGGGGTAGGGCTGGGGCTGGATTGGGGCCAGGGCTGGGGCAGGACTAGGCTTGAGGCTGGGCCTTGGGCTGGGGCTGGGTTGGCGCAGGGCTGGGGCTGGGGTTAGAGCCAGGGCTGGGGCAGGAGCCAGGGCTGGGGCAGGGCTGAGGTCAGGCCTGGGGCTGCGGCTGGGGCAGGGCTGGGGCTAGGCTGGGTCTGGGGCCTGGGGCTGGGCAGTGGCTGGGGCTCGGGACAGGGCTGGGGCCAGGCTGGGTCTGGGTCTGGGCTGAGGGCAGGGCTGGGGCTGGAGGCCGGGATGGGGCAGGACTGGGACTGGGGCAGGGGCACGGGCCGAGGCTGGGGACTGGGCTAGGGCTGGAGCTAGGGCAGGGCTGGGGCCAGGCTGGGGCTGGGTTCGGCTCAGGGCTGGGGCTTGGTCCAGGGCTGGGGCTGCGCTAGGGCAGGGCTGGGGCTGGGGCAGTGGCTGGGGCTGGGACCAGGGCTGTGGCTGGGCTGTGGCTGGAGCTGGGCTGGGGCTGGGCTAGGGCTGGGCTGGGGCTGGGCTGGGACTGGTCCGGGGCAGGGGGCTGGACGGGGGGCTGGGGTTGGGCTGGGGCTGGGGCTGGGGCTGGGGCTGGGGCTGCGACTAGGGCTGGGTCCAGGGCTGTGGCAGGGCAGTGGCTGGTGGTTGGGCTGGGGCTGGGCCGGGGCGGGGGGGCTGGGGCAGGGCTGGGACTGGTCCGGGGCAGGGGCTGGACTGGGGCTGGGGTTGGGCTGGGGCTGGGGCTGGGGCCGGGGGCTGCGACTAGGGCTGGGTCCAGGGCTGGGGCAGGGCAGTGGCTGGGGTTGGGCTGGGGCTGGGCCGGGGCGGGGGGCTGGGCTGGGGCTGGGGTTGGGCTGGGGCAGGGCTGGGGCTGGGGCTGGGTCCAGGGCTGTGGCTGGTCTGTGGCTGGAGCTGGGCTGGGGCTGAGGGTGGGGCAGGGGCTGGGCTAGGGCTGGGCTGGGGCCAGGGCTGTGACTGGGGCTAGGTCCAGGGCTGGGGCTGGGCTGTGGTTGGGGCTGGCTGGGGCAGGCCTGGGGCTGGGGCTGGGACTGGGGCTGGGCTGGGGCCGAGGGTGGGGCTGGGGCAGGGCTGGGGCTGGGGCAGGAACCAAGTCTTCGGCATGGCTAAGGCTGGGGCTGGGGCTGGGTCAGGGCTGGGCTAGGGCTGGGCTGGGGCTGGGGCAGGGCTGGGGCTGGGCTGGGGCCAGGGCTTGAGCAGTGTTAGGGCTGGGGATGGAACCAAGGCTTGGGCAGGGCTGGGGCTGGAGCCTGGGGCTGGAGGCTGGGACCGAGGCTGGGCTGGGGCTGGGCTGGGGCTAGGGCTGGGCTGGGGCTGGGGCAAGGGTGGGCTGGTGGCTGGGCAGGGCTGGGGCAGGGCTGGGGCTGGGCTGGGGCTGAGCTGGGGGCAGGGCTGGGCTGGGGCTTGGGCAGGGATGGGCTGGGTCTAGGGCTGGGGCTGTGCTGGTGCTGTGCTGGGAGTGGGCTGGGGACTAGGGCAGGGGGCAGGGCTGGGGCAGGGCTGGGTCTGGGCTGGGGCCAGGTCTGGGGCTGGGGCTGGAGGCTGGGGCCGGGGCTGGGCTGGGGATGAGCTGGGGCAGGGCCGGGGCTGGAACTGGGGCTGGGGCAGGGGTTGGGGCCGGGGCTGGTCTGGGGATGAGCTGGGGCAGGGCTGGGGCTTGGGCTGGGGCCGGGGCTGGGCTGGGGCTCAGCTGGGGCTGGGGCTGGGGCTGGGGACAAGGCTGAGGCAGGGCGGGGCAGGGCTGGCGCAGGACTGGGGCTGGGGCTGGGGCTGGGGGCTGGGGCTGAGGGCTGGGTCTTGGCTGGGGCTGATGGATGGGGCTGGGGAAGGGCTGGGGTAGGGCTTGGGCTGGGGCTGTGGCTGGGGTAGGGGCAGGTCTGGGGCATGGCTGGGGCTGTGGCTGGGGCATGGCTGGGGCTGTGGCTGGGGCTGTGGCCGGGGCTGGGGGCAGGGATGGGGCAGGGCTGGGGCTGGGGCTGGAACCAAGGCTTGGGCAGGGCTGTGGCTGGAGGCTGGGGCTGAGGCTGGGCTGGGGCTGGGCTGGGCTGGGGCAGGGCTGGGGCAGGGGCTGGGGCCGGGGGTGGGGCTGGGGCTGGGTCCAGGGCTGGGCTGGGCGGTGGCTGGGGCTGGGGCTTGGCTTGGGGCAGGGCTGGGGCTGGGGCTGGGCTGGGCTGGGGGAACGGATAAGGCTGGAGCTGGGGCTGGGGCTTGGGCTGGGGAAGGTCTGGGCCTGGACTGGGGATGAGGCTGGGGTGGGGCTGGGGCTGGGTCCAGGGCAGGGCTGGGGCTGGGGCTGGGGCTAGGCTGGGGTAGGGCTGGGGCAGGG
>NW_027143409.1:0-62251 GCF_026170545.1 Melanerpes formicivorus | reverse complement strand
CAGCCCAGCCCCAGCCCAAGGCCCAGCCTCCAGCCTAGTCCTGCCCCAGCCCCAGCACCAGCCCAGCCCCAGCCCTGGACCCAGGCCCAGCCCCAGCCCCAGCCCTGGTCCCAGCCCCAACCCCAGCCCAGCCTCAGCCCCAGCCCTGACCCAGCCCAGCCCCAGCCCTGCACCCAGCCCCAGCCCCAGCCCGAACCCTGGCCCCAGCCCCTGCCCCAGCCAAGCCCAACCCATCCCTGCTCCCAGCCCTAGCCCCAGGCCTGGACCCAGCCCCAGCCCTGCCCCAGCCCCAGCCCAGCCCCAGCCATATACCTGCCCCCAACCCAGCCCTGCCCCAGCCCCACACCTGCCCCAGCCCCAGCCCTAGCCTTGCCCTGCCCTCAGTCCAGGCCCAGGCCTGGACCCCAGCCCCAGCCCTGCGCAGAACACAGCCCCAGCCCCCACCCCATCCCTGCCCCCACTCCCAGCCGCAGCCCCAGCCCAGCTCCAGCCACAGCCCTGTCCCAGCCCCCGCCTGTCCCAGCCCCAGCCCTGCACTGAACCCAGCCCCAGCCCCGGCCCCCTGCCCCAGTCCGCGCCCCTGCCCAGCCCTGCTCCCAGCCCCGGACCCAGCCCCAGTTGCAGCACCGGCCCCAGCCCAGACCCTAGCCCAGTTCAGACCCGGTTCCAGTCCCCGCCCCAGCCCAGCCCTGCTCCCAGCCCCGGCCCCAGCCCCGGCTCCAGCCCTACCCCAGCCCTGCCCCAGCCCAGCCCCAGCCACAGCCCAGCCCCAGCCCCGGACCCAGCCCAGCCCCAGCCCCAGACCCAGCCCCAGTTGCAGCACCGGCCCCGGCCCAGACCCTAGCCCAGCCTCAGACCCGGCTCCAGTCCCCGCCCCAGCCCAGCCCTGCTCCCAGCCCCGGCCCCAGCCCCGGCTCCAGCCCTACCCCAGCCCTGCCCCAGCCCAAGGCCCAGCCTCCAGCCCAGTCCTGCTTCAGCGCCGGCCCCAACCCAGCCCCCAGCCCCGGCCCCAACCACAGTCCCAGCCCTGCCCCAGCCTCGGGCCCAGCCCTGTCCCAGGCCCAGCCCAGAACCCAGCCCCAGCCCTGCCCCCAGCTCAAGACCTAGACCAGCCCTGCCCTCAACCCAGCCCCAGCCCCAGCCCAGCCCTGCCCTCAGCCACAGCCCAGCCCCAGGCCCGCCCCGGCCCAGCCCCAGCCCTAGCCCAGCCCCTGCCCTGGACCCAGCCCCAGTCGCAGACTTGGCCCCAGCCCAGACCGTAGCCCAGCCTCAGCCTTGGCTCCAGTCCCCGCCCGAGCCCAGCAAAGAACCCAGCCCAGCACCAGCCCCAGCCCCAGCCCGAACCCTGGCCCCAGCCCCTGCCCCAGCCCAAGCCCAGCCCCATCCCTGCTCCCAGCCCTAGCCCCAGGCCTGGACCCAGCCCCAGCCCTGCCCCAGCCCCAGCCCAGCCCCAGCCATATACCTGCCTCCAACCCAGTCCTGCCCCAGCCCCACACCTGCCCCAGCCCCCAGCCCTAGCCTTGCCCTGCCCTCAGTCCAGGCCCAGGCCTGGACCCAGCCCCCAGCCCTGCGCAGAACACAGCCCCAGCCCCCACCCCCATCCCTGCCCCCACTCCCAGCCGCAGCCCCAGCCCCAGCTCCAGCCACAGCCCTGCCCCAGCCCCCGCCCTGTCCCAGCCCCCAGCCCTGCACTGAACCCAGCCCCAGCCCCGGCCCCTGCCCCAGTCCGCGCCCCTGCCCAGCCCTGCTCCCAGCCCCGGACCCAGCCCCAGTTGCAGCACCGGCCCCAGCCCAGACCCTAGCCCAGTTCAGACCCGGTTCCAGTCCCCGCCCCAGCCCAGCCCTGCTCCCAGCCCCCGGCCCCAGCCCCGGCTCCAGCCCTACTCCAGCCCTGCCCCAGCCCAAGGCCCAGCCTCCAGCCTAGTCCTGCTTCAGCGCCGGCCCCAACCCAGCCCCAGCCCCGGCCCCAACCTCAGTCCCAGCCCTGCCCCAGCCTGGGGCCCAGCCCTGTCCCAGGCCCAGCCCAGAACCCAGCCCAGCCCTGCCCCCGCCCAAGACCTAGACCAGCCCTGCCCTCAACCCAGCCCCAGCCCCAGCCCAGCTCCAGCCACAGCCCTGCCCCAGCCCCAGCCCTAGCCCAGCCCTGCCCTCAGCCCAGACCCAGCCCCAGCCCAGCCCTGCCCTCAGCCCAGGCCCAGCCCTAGCCCAGCCCTGCCCTCAGCCCCAGCCCCAGCCCTGCCCCAGTCCCAGCCCCAGCCCTGCCCCAGTCCCTGCCCCAGCCCAGTCCTGGTCCCAGCCCAGCCTCTGCCCTGCCCCCAGCCCCAGCCCCAGCCCTGCCCTTGACATGGTTCCAGACCCGACCCCAGCCCTGCCCCCAGCCGAGCCTCGGCCCCAGCGCTCAGAGCCTGCCCCCCAACCTGGCCCCAGCCCAAGGCCCAGCCTCCAGCCTAGTTCTGCCCCATCCCCGTCCCCAGCCCAGCCGCAGCCCCAGCCCCAGCCCCAACCTCAGCCCCAGCCCAGCCACAGCCCCAGCACTGGACCCAGCCTCAGCCCTGTCCCAGCCCTGGACTAAGCCCCCACCCGCAGCCCCAGCCCCAGTCCAGCCCTAGCCCAGCCCTGCCCCAGCCCCAGCCACAGCCCAGCCCTGTCCCAGCCCCAGCCACAGCCCAGCCCCAGCCCCAGCCCCACCCCCGGCCCCAGCCCAGCCCCTGCCCAGCCCCACTCCCATCCCTACCCCCAGCCCTGCCCCCAGCCCAGCCCCAGCCCCGGACCCAGCCCCAGCCCAGTCCCCAGCCCAGCCCCACCCACGGCCCCAGCCCCGGCCCCAGCCCAGCCATAGCCCAGCCCCGGCCCCAGCCCCGGCTCCAGCCCTACCCCAGCCCTGCCCCAGCCCAAGGCCCAGCCTCCAGCCTAGTCCTGCTTCAGCGCCGGCCCCAACCCAGCCCCAGCCCCGTTCCCAACCTCAGTCCCAGCCCAGCCCCACCCTCTGCCCCAGCTCAGCCCCAGCCCCAGCCCTACCCCAGCCCAGCCCTAGCACCAGCCCCAGCCCAGCCCACCCTCGGCCCCAGCCCTGCCCCAGCCCAGCCCTAGCACCAGCACCAGCCCACCCCCAGCCCTGGACCCAGGTCCCAGCCCAGCCTCCGCCCTGGTCCCAGCCCCAACCCCAGCCCAGCCTCAGCCCCAGCCCTGACCCAGCCCAGCCCCAGCCCTGCACCCAGCCCCAGCCCCAGCCCGAACCCTGGCCCCAGCCCCGGCCCCAGCCCAGCCCCAGCCCCATCCCTGCCCCCAGCCCCAGCCCTAGCCCAGCCCTGCCCTCAGCCCAGCCCCAGGCCTGGACCCAGCCCCAGCCCTGCCCCGACCCCAGACCAGCCCCAGCCATATACCTGCCCCCAACCCAGCCCTGCCCCAGCCCCACACCTGCCCCAGCCCCAGCCCTAGCCTTGCCCTGCCCTCAGTCCAGGCCCAGGCCTGGACCCAGCCCCAGCCCTGCCCAGAACACAGCCCCAGCCCCCACCCCATCCCTGCCCCCACTCCCAGCCGCAGCCCCAGCCAGGCCCCAGCCCAAGGCCCAGCCTCCAGCCTAGTACTGCCCCAGGCACAGCCCCAGCCCTGCCCCAGCCCTGGCTCCTGCCCCAGCCCCGGCCCCACCCCAGCCGCAGCCCTGCCCAAGACTTGGTTCCAGCCCCAGCCCAGCCCCAGCCACACCCTTGGCACCAGCCCAGCCCCAGCCCCAGCCCCAAACTTGGCACCAGCCCAGCCCCAGTTCCAGCCCTGCCCCAGCCCTGTCCCAGCCCTGCACCAGCCCCGGCTCCAGCCCCGGCCCAAGACGCGGCCCCAGCCCTGCCCCAGCCCTACCCCAGCCGAGTCCCGGTCCCAGCCCAGGCCCAGCCCTGCCCCAACCCCAGCCCTGCCCCAGCTCTACCCCAGCCCTACCCTAGCCCAGGCCCGGCCCTGCCCCAGCCCCATCCCTGCCCCCAGCCCAGCCCAAGCCACAGCCCTACCCCAGCCCTGCCCCAGCCTCAGGTCCAGCCCTGCCCCAGGCCCAGCCCAGACCCCAGCCCAGCCCCACCCCTCATCCCCAGCCCAGCCGCAGCCCCAGCCCTGCCCCAGCCTCAGGTCCAGCCCAGCCCCAGCCCCAGCCCAGCCCCAGCCCTGCCCCAACCGAGCCCAAGCCACAGCCTAGCCCTGCCCCGAACCCCGCCCCAGCCCGGCCCCAGCCCTGCCCCAGCTGCGGCCCGTGCCCCTGACCCCAGCCCCAGCCCAGCCCCAACCCTGCCCCAGCCCCAGCCCCCGCCCGGCCGCAGCCCTGCCCAAGACTTGGTTCCAGCCCCAGCCCCGGCCCTGCCCCCAGCCCAGCCCTAGCCCAAGGCCCAGCCTCCAGACTAGTCCTGCCCCAGCCCCCAGCCCCTACCCAGCCTCAGCCCTGGCCTCAACCTCATTCCCAGCACTGCTCACAGCCCTGGCCACAGCCCCGGCTCCAGCCCTACCTCAGCCCTACCCCAGCCTTGGGCCCATCCCTGTCCCAGCCCCAGCCCTGCCCTTGACTTGGTTCCAGCCCCGGCCCCAGCGCTCAGGCCTGCCCCCAACCTGGCCCCAGCCCAAGGCCCAGCCTCCAGCCTAGTTCTGCCCCATCCCCGTCCCCAGCCCAGCCCCAGCCCCAGCCCCAGCCTCACCCTCAGCCCCAGCCCAGCCCCAGCCCCAGCCCTGGACCCAGCCTCAGCCCTGCCCCAGCCCTGGACTAACCCCACCCGCAGCCCCAGCCCCAGCCCAGCCCTAGCCCAGCCCTGCCCCAGCCCCAGCCGCAGCCCAGCCCCAGCCCCAGCCCCACCCCCGGCCCCAGCCCAGCCCATGCCCAGCCCCACTCCCTTCCCTACCCCCAGCCCTGCCCCAGCCCCAGCCCCAGCCCCAACCCTGGCCCCAGCTTGTCCCACCCCCAGTCCTACCCCAGCCCCGGCCCCAGCCCCAGCCCCTGCCCCCCAGCCCAGCCCCCAGCCCAAGGCCCAGCCTCCAGCCTAGTCCCTGCTTCAGCCCCGGCCCCAGCCCAGCCCCTGCCCTGGACCCAGCCCCAGCCCAGCCCCAGCCCCAGCCCAGCCTCAGCCCCAGCTCCAGTCCCCGCCCCAGCCCAGCCCAGCACCAGCCCTGGCCCCAGCCCTGGCCCCAGCCCCAGTCCCAGCCCCAGCCCCAGCCCCAGACCAGCCCCAGCCCAGCACCTGCCCCAGCCCTACCGCAGCCCAGTCCCGGTCCCAGCCCAGCACCAGCCCTGTCCCCAGCCCTGGCCCCAGCCCCAGTCCCAGCCCCAGCCCCAGACCAGCCCCAGCCCAGCACCTGCCCCAGCCCTACCGCAGCCCAGTCCCGGTCCCAGCCCAGTCCCAGCCCTGCCCCAGCCCTGTCCCCGGCCCCAGCCCAGCCCCAGCCCAGCCCCCAGCCCCAGCCCTGCACCGAACCCAGCCCCAGCCCTACTCCAGCCCTGCCCAAGCCTCGGGCCCAGCCCTTCCCCAGGCCCAGCCGAGACCCCAGCCCAGCCCCACCCTCGGCCCCAGCCCAGCCCCAGCCCCAGCCCTGCCGCAGCCCAGCCCTAGCACCAGCCCCAGCCGAGCCCAGCCCCTGCCCTGGACCCAGCCCCAGCCCCAGCCCAGCCCCAGCCCCACCCTGGACCCAGCACCAGCCCCAGCCCAGCCCCTGCCCTGGACCCAGCCCCAGCCCCAGCCCAGACCCAGACCCAGCCCTGCCCCAGCCAGCCCCACCCACCGCCCAACCCCAGCCCTGCCCCCAGCCCAGCCCCATCCCCACCCTGGACCCAGCCCCAGCCGCAGCCCCAGCCCCTGCCCTAGCCCAGCCCTGCCCCAGCCCCAGCCCTTCACCGAACCCAGCCCCAGCCCCAGCCCAGCCCCAGCCTAGCCCCTGCCCTGGACCCAGCCCCAGCCCCACCCCTGCCCCAGACCAGCCCCGGCCCCTGCCCAGCCCCTCTCCCATCCCTGCCCCCAGCCCTGCCCCAGCCCCAGACCTAGCCCATCCCTGCTCTCAGCCCAGGCCCAGCCCAGCCCCCAGCCCAGCCCCACCCATGGCCCCAGCCCCGGCCCCAGCCCAGCCCAGCCCAGCCGTGTCCCAGCCCCAGCCCTGCACCGAACCCAGCCCCAGCCCCGGCCCCCTGCCCCAGTCCCCGCCCCCGTCCAGCCCTGCTCCCAGCCCCGGCCCCAGCCACGGCTCCAGCCCTACCCCAGCCCTGCCCCAGCCCAGCCCCAGCCACAGCCCAGCCCCAGCCCCGGACCCAGCCCAGCCCCAGCCCCGGACCCAGCCCCAGTTGCAGCACCGGCCCCCGGCCCAGACCCTAGCCAGCCTCAGCCCCGGCTCCAGTCCCCGCCCCAGCCCAGCCCTGCTCCCAGCCCCGGCCCCAGCCCCGGCTCCCAGCCCTAATCCAGCCCTGCCCAGCCCAAGGCCCAGCCTCCAGCCTAGTCCCTCTTCAGCGCCGGCCCCAACCCAGCCCCAGCCCCAGCCCCAACCTCAGTCCCAGCCCTGCCCCAGCCTCGGGCCCAGCCCTGTCCCAGGCCCAGCCCAGAACCCACCCCAGCCCTGCCCCCACCCAAGACCTAGACCAGCCCTGCCCTCAACCCAGCCCCAGCCCCTGCCCAGCCCTGCCCTCAGCCACAGCCCAGTCCCAGCCCAGCCCCGGCCCAGCCCAGCCCCAGCGCAGCCCCTGGCCTGGACCCAGCCCCAGTCGCAGCCCCGGCCCCAGCCCAGACCCTAGCCCAGCCTCAGCCTTGGCTCCAGTCCCCGCCCCAGCCCAGCCCTGCTCCCAGCCCCGGCCCCAGCCCCGGCTCCAGTCCCCCGCCCCAGCCCAGCAAAGAACCCAGCCCAGCACCAGCCACGGCCCCAGCCAGACCCTAGCCCAGCCTCAGCCCTGGCTCCAGTCCCAGCCCCAGCCCAGCCCTGCTCCCAGCCCTGGCCCCAGCACCAGCCCCAGCCCCCAGCCCCACCCTCGGCCCCAGCCCAGCCCCAGACACAGCCCTGCCCCAGCCCCAGCCCTAGCCCAGCCCCTGCCCTCAGCCCAGGCCCAGCCCTAGCCCAGCCCTGCCCTCAGCCCCAGCCCCAGCCCCAGGCCTGCCCCAGCCCCAGGCCCGGCCCCAGCCCTGCCCCAGACCTGTCCAAGACTTGGTTCCAGCCCCAGCCCAAGGCCCAGCCTCCAGCCTAGTCCTGCCCCAGCCCCAGCACCAGCCCAGCCCCAGCCCTGACCCAGGCCCAGCCCAGCCCCAGCCCTGGTCCCAGCCCCAACCCCAGCCCAGCCTCAGCCCCAGCCCTGACCCAGCCCAGCCCCAGCCCTGCACCCAGCCCCAGCCCCAGCCCGAACCCTGGCCCCAGCCCCGGCCCCAGCCCAGCCCTAGCCCCATCCCTGCCCCCAGCCCCAGCCCTAGCCCAGCCCTG
The DNA here is from genome assembly GCF_026170545.1 of Melanerpes formicivorus. Classification (NCBI taxonomy): domain Eukaryota; kingdom Metazoa; phylum Chordata; class Aves; order Piciformes; family Picidae; genus Melanerpes; species Melanerpes formicivorus. The sequence goes on along the minus strand of NW_027143409.1, from coordinate 54,832 downwards.
CCCTCAGCCCAGCCCCAGGCCTGGACCCAGCCCCAGCCCTGCCCCGGCCCCAGCCCCGGCCCCAGCCCAAGCCCAGCCCCATCCCTGCTCCCAGCCCCAGCCCTAGCCCAGCCCTGCCCTCAGACCAGCCCCAGGCCTGGACCCAGCCCCAGCCCTGCCTCGGCCCCAGCCCAGCCCCAGCCATATACCTGCCCCCAACCCAGCCCTGCCCCAGCCCCACACCTGCCCCAGCCCCAGCCCTAGCCTTGCCCTGCCCTCAGTCCAGCCCCAGGCCTGGACCCAGCCCCAGCCCTGCCCAGAAACACAGCCCCAGCCCCCACCCCATCCCCTGCCCCCACTCCCAGCCGCAGCCCCACCCCTGCCCCAGCCCCAGCCCCGGCCCCAGCCCGGCCCCAGCCCAAGGCCCAGCCTCCAGCTTAGTACTGCCCCAGGCACAGCCCCAGCCCTGCCCCAGCCCTGGCTCCTGCCCCAGCCCCGGCCCCACCCCAGCCGCAGCCCTGCCCAAGACTTGGTTCCAGCCCCAGCCCCAGCCCCAGCCCCAGCCACACCCTTGGCACCAGCCCAGCCAGCCCTGTCCCCGGCCCCAGCCCAGCCCCAGCCCAGCCCTGTTCCAGCCCCCGTCCTGCCCCAGCCCCAGCCCCGCACCGAACCCAGCCCCAGCCCTACTCCAGCCCTGCCCAAGCCTCGGGCCCAGCCCTTCCCCAGGCCCAGCCGAGACCCCAGCCCAGCCCCACCCTCAGCCCCAGCCCAGCCCCAGCCCCAGCCCTGCCCCAGCCCAGCCCCACCCACCGCCCAACCCCAGCCCTGCCCCCAGCCCAGCCCCATCCCCACCCTGGACCCAGCCCCAGCCCCAGCCCTAGCCCAGCCCTGCCCTCAGCCCAGGCCCAGCCCAGCCCCCAGCCCAGCCCCACCCACGGCCCCAGCCCCAGCCCCAGCCCAGCTCCAGCCCAGCCCCAGCCCAGCTCCTGCCCTGGACCCAGCCCCAGCCCAGCCCCAGCCCAGCCCCTGCCCTGGACCCAGCCCCTCTCCCATCCCTGCCCCCAGCCCTGCCCCAGCCCCAGCCCCAGCCCCAACCCCTGCCCTGCCCCAGCCCCAGCCCCCAGCCCCGTCCCCAGCCCTGCCCCAGCCCCAGACCTAGCCCAGCCCTGCTCTCAGCCCAGGCCCAGCCCAGCCCCCAGCCCAGCCCCACCCACGGCCCCAGCCCCGGCCCCAGCCAAGCCATAGCCCAGCCCTGCCCCAGCCCCCGCCCTGCCCCAGCCCCAGCCCTGCACCGAACCCAGCCCCAGCTCCCGGCCCCTGCCCCAGTCCCCGCCCCAGCCCAGCCCTGCTCCCAGCCCCGGCCCCAGCCCCGGCTCCAGCCCTACCCCAGCCCTTCCCAGCCCAGCCCCAGCCACAGCGCAGCCCCAGCCCCTGACCCAGCCCAGCCCCAGCCCCGGACCCAGCCCCAGTTGCAGCACCGGGCCCCGGCCCAGACCCTAGCCCAGCCTCAGCCCCGGCTCCAGTCCCCGCCCCAGCCCAGCCCTGCTCCCAGCCCCGGCCCCAGCCCCGGCTCCAGCCCTACCCCAGCCCTGCCCCAGCCCAAGGCCCAGCCTCCAGCCTAGTCCTGCTTCAGCGCCGGCCCCAACCCAGCCCCAGCCCCGGCCCCAACCTCAGTCCCAGCCCTGCTCACAGCCCCGGCCCCAGCTCCAGCTCCAGCCCTACCCCAGCCCTGCCCCAGCCCCGGCCCCAGCCCTGCCCTCGCCCAAGACCTAGACCAGCCCTGCCCTCTACCCAGCCCCAGCCCCAGCCCAGCCCTGCCCTCAGCCACAGCCCAGCCCCAGACCCGCCCCGGCCCAGCCCTGGACCCAGCCTCAGCCCTGCCCCAGCCCTGGACTAATCCCCACCCGCAGCCCCAGCCCCAGCCCCAGCCCCGGCCCCAACCTCAGTCCCAGCCCTGCTCATAGCCCCGGCCCCAGCTCCAGCTCCAGCCCTACCCCAGCCCTGCCCCAGCCTCGGGCCCAGCCCTGTCCCAGGCCCAGCCCAGAACCCAGCCCAGCCTCAGCCCCGGCCCCAGCCCAGCCCCTGCCCTGGACCCAGCCCCAGCCCAGCCCCAGCCTCAGCCCAGCCTCAGCCCCGGCTCCAGTCCCCGCCCCAGCCCAGCAAAGAACCCAGCCCAGCACCAGCCCTGGCCCCAGCCCTGGCCCCAGCCCCAGTCCCAGCCCCAGCCCCAGCCCCAGCCCCCAGCCCCAGCCCCAGCCCCAGCCCCAGACCAGCCCCAGCCCCAGACCAGCCCCAGCCCTACTGCAGCCCAGTCCCGGGTCCCCAGCCCAGTCCCCAGCCCTGCCCCAGCCCTGTCCCCGGCCCCAGCCCAGCCCTAGCCCAGCCCTGTTCCAGCCCCCGCCCCTGCCCCAGCCCCAGCCCTGCACCGAACCCAGCCCCAGCCCTACTCCAGCCCTGCCCAAGCCTCGGGCCCAGCCCTTCCCCAGGCCCCAGCCGAGACCCCAGCCCAGCCCCACCCTCGGCCCCCAGCCCAGCCCCAGCCCCAGCCCTGCCCCAGCCCAGCCCTAGCACCAGCCCCAGCTCAGCCCCTGCCCTGGACCCAGCCCCAGCCCCAGCCCAGCCCCAGCCCCACCCTGGACCCCAGCATCAGCCCCAGCCCAGCCCCTGCCCTGGACCCAGCCCCAGCCCCAGCCCAGCCCCAGCCCCAGCCCTGCCCCTGCCCTGGACTCAGCCCCAGCCCCAGCCCAGCCCCAGCCCCACCCTGGACCCAGCACCAGCCCCAGCCCAGCCCCTGCCCTGGACCCAGCCCCAGCCCCAGCCCAGACCCAGACCCAGCCCTGCCCCAGCCCAGCCCCACCCACCGCCCAAACCCCAGCCCTGCCCCCAGCCCAGCCCCATCCCCAGCCTGGACCCAGCCCCAGACCCTGCCCTAGCCCATCCCTGCCCTCAGCCCAGACCCAGCCCAGCCCCCAGGCCAGCCCTAGCCCAGCCCCGGCCCCAGCCCCAGCCCTGCACAGAACCCAGCCCCAGCCCCAGCCCAGCCCTAGCCCAGCCCCGGCCCCAGCCCCAGCCCTGCACCGAACCCAGCCCCAGCCCCAGCCCAGCCCCAGCCCAGCCCCTGCCATGGACCCAGCCCCAGACCAGCCCCAGCCCCACCCCTGCCCCAGCCCAGGCCCGGCCCCTGCTCAGCCCCTCTCCCATCCCTGCCCCCAGCCCTGCCCCAGCCCCAGCCCCAGCCCCAGCCCTGTCCCAGCCCCAGCCCCAGCCCCAGCCCCGGCCCCATCCCTGCCCCAGCCCCAGGCCCAGCCCAGCCCCCAGCCCAGCTCCACCCACGGCCCCAGCCCCGGCCCCAGCCCAGCCATAGCCCAGCCCCGGCCTCAGCCCCGGCTCCAGCCCTACACCAGCCCTGCCCCAGCCCAAGGCCCAGCCTCCAGCCTAGTCCTGCTTCAGCGCCGGCCCCAACCCAGCCCCAGCCCCGGCCCCAACCTCAGTCCCAGCCCTGCCCCAGCCTCGGGCCCAGCTCTGTCCCAGGCCCAGCCCAGAACCCAGCCCAGCCTCAGCCTCGGACCCAGCCCTGCCCCCGCCCAAGACCTAGACCAGCCCTGCCCTCAACCCAGCCCCAGCCCCAGCCCAGCCCTGCCCTCAGCCACAGCCCAGCCCCAGCCCCACCCCGGCCCAGCCCAGCCACAGCCCAGCCCCTGCCCTGGACTGAACCCCAGTCACAGCCCCGGCCCCAGCCCAGACCCTAGCCCAGCCTCAGCCCTGGCTCCAGTCCCCGCCCCAGCCCAGCAAAGAACCCAGCCCAGCACCAGCCCCGGCCCCAGCCCTGGCTCCAGTCCCCGCCACAGCCCAGCCCTGCTCCCAGCCCCAGCCCCAGCACCAGCCCCAGCCCCAGCCCCACCCTCGGCCCCAGCCCAGCCCCAGCCCCAGCCCAGCTCCAGCCACAGCCCTACCGCAGCCCCAGCCCCAGCCCAGCCCTGCCCTCAGCCCAGCCCCAGCCCCAGCCCAGCCCTGCCCTCAGCCCAGGCCCAGCCCTACCCCAGCCCTGCCCTCAGCCCCAGCCCCAGCCCCAGCCCTGCCCCAGTCCCTGCCCCAGCCCAGTCCTGGTCCCAGCCCAGCCTCTGCCCTGACCCAGCCCCAGCCCCAGCCCTACCCTTGACTTGGTTCCAGCCCCGACCCCAGCCCTGCCCCCCAGCCGAGCCCCCGGCCCCAGCGCTCAGGCCTGCCCCCAACCTGGCCCCAGCCCAAGGCCCAGCCTCCAGCCTAGTTCTGCCCCAACCCCGGCCCCAGCCCAGCCCCAGCCCCAGCCCCAGCCCCACCCTCAACCCCAGCCCAGCCCCAGCCCCAGCCCAGCCCTAGCCCAGCCCTGCCCCAGCCCCAGCCCCCAGCCACAACCCAGCCCCAGCCCCAGCCCCAGCCCCGGGCCCCAGCCCAGCCCCTGCCCAGCCCCACTCCCATCCCTACCCCCAGCCCTGCCCCAGCCCCAGCCCCAACCCTGGCCTCATCTTGTCCCAGCCCCAGTCCTACCCCAGCCCCGGCCCCAGCCCCAGCCCTGCCCCCAGCCCAGCCCCAGCCCAAGGCCCAGCCTCCAGCCTAGTCCTGCTTCAGCGCCGGCCCCAACCCAGCCCCAGCCCCGGCCCCAACCTCAGTCCCAGCCCTGCTCACAGCCCCGGCCCCAGCTCCAGCTCCAGCCCTACCCCAGGCCCTGCCCCAGCCTCGGGCCCAGCCCTGTCCCAGGCCCAGCCCAGAACCCAGCCCAGCCTCAGCCCCGGCCCCAGCCCAGCCCCTGCCCTGGACCCAGCCCCAGCCCCAGCCGCAGCCCAGCCCCTGCCCTGGACCCAGCCCCAGCCCAGCCCCAGCCCCAGCCCAGCCTCAGCCCCGGCTCCAGTCCCCCGCCCCAGCCCAGCCCAGAACCCAGCCCAGCACCAGCCCTGGCCCCCAGCCCTGGCCCCAGCCCCAGTCCCAGCCCCCGGCCCCAGCCCCAGCCCCAGACCAGCCCTGTTCCAGCCCCCGCCCTGCCCCAGCCCCAGCCCTAGCACCAGACCCAGCCCAGCCCCTGCCCTGGACCCAGCACCAGCCCCAGCCCAGCCCCTGCCCTGGACCCAGCCCCAGCCCCAGCCCAGACCCAGACCCAGCCCTGCCCCAGCCCAGCCCCACCCACCGCCCAACCCCAGCCCTGCCCCCAGCCCAGCCCCATCCCCACCCTGGACCCAGCCCCAGCCCCAGCCCCAGCCCAGCCCTGCCCTCAGCCCAGGCCCAGCCCAGCCCCCAGCCCAGCCCCACCCACGGCCCCAGCCCCAGCCCCAGCCCCAGCCCAGCCCTAGCCCAGCCCTGCCCCAGCCCCAGCCCTGCACCGAACCCAGCCCCAGCTCCGGCCCCTGCCCCAGTCCCCGCCCCAGCCCAGCCCTGCTCCCAGCCCCGGCCCCAGCCCCGGCTCCAGCCCTACCCCAGCCCTTCCCCAGCGCAGCCCCAGCCACAGCGCAGCCCCAGCCCCTGACCCAGCCCAGCCCCAGCCCCGGACCCAGCCCCAGTTGCAGCAACGGCCCCGGCCCAGACCCTAGCCCAGCCTCCGCCCCGGCTCCAGTCCCCAACCCAGCCCAGCCCTGCTCCCAGCCCCGGCCCCAGCCCCGGCTCCAGCCCTACTCCAGCCCTGCCCCAGCCCAAGGCCCAGCCTCCAGCCTAGTCCTGCTTCAGCGCCGGCCCCACCCAGCCCCAGCCCCGGCCCCAACCTCAGTCCCAGCCCTGCTCACAGCCCCGGCCCCAGCTCCAGCTCCAGCCCTACCCCAGCCCTGCCCCAGCCCCGGCCCCAGCCCTGCCCCCGCCCAAGACCTAGACCAGCCCTGCCCTCAACCCAGCCCCAGCCCCAGCCCAGCCCTGCCCTCAGCCACAGCCCAGCCCCAGCCCCGCCCCGGCCCAGCCCAGCCACAGCCCAGCCCCTGGCCTGGACCCAGCCCCAGTCGCAGCCCCGGCCCCAGCCCAGACCCTAGCCCAGCCTCAGCCTTGGCTCCAGTCCCCGCCCCAGCCCAGCCCTGCTCCCAGCCCCGGCCCCCAGCACCAGCCCCAGCCCAGCCCCACCCTCGGCCCTAGCCCAGCCCCAGCCCCAGCCCAGCCCCAGCCACAGCCCTGCCCCAGCCTCAGCCCTAGCCCAGCCCTGCCCTCAGCCCAGCCCCAGCCCCAGCCCTAGCCCCACCCTCAGCCCCAGCCTCGGCCCCAGCCCCAGCCCTGGACCCAGCCTCAGTCCTGCCCCAGCCCTGGACTAATCCCCACCCGCAGCCCCCAGCCCCAGCCCAGCCCTAGCCTAGCCCCTGCCCAGCCCCACTCCCATCCCTACCCCCCAGCCCTGCCCCAGCCCCAGCCCCAGCCCCAACCCTGGCCCCAGCTTGTCCCACCCCCAGTCCTACCCCAGCCCCGGCCCCAGCCCCAGCCCTGCCCCCAGCCCAGCCCCAGCCCAAGGCCCAGCCTCCAGCCTAGTCCTGCTTCAGCGCCGGCCCCAACCCCAGCCCCAGTCCCGGCCCCAACCTCAGTCCCAGCCCTGCTCATAGCCCCGGCCCCAGCACCAGCTCCTGCCCTACCCCAGCCCTGCCCCAGCCTCGGGCCCAGCCCTGTCCCAGGCCCAGCCCAGAACCCAGCCCAGCACCAGCCCTGGCCCCAGCCCTGGCCCCAGCCCCAGTCCCAGCCCCAGCCCCAGCCCCAGCCCCAGCCCCAGCCCCAGCCCCAGCCCCAGACCAGCCCCAGCCCAGCACCTGCCCCCAGCCCTACTGCAGCCCAGTCCCGGTCCCAGCCCAGTCCCAGCCCTGCCCCAGCCCTGTCCCCGGCCCCAGCCAAGCCCTAGCCCAGCCCTGTTCCAGCCCCCGCCCTGCCCCAGCCCCAGCCCTGCACCGAACCCAGCCCCAGCCCTACTCCAGCCCTGCCCACGCCTCGGGCCCAGCCCTTCCCCAGGCCCAGCCGAGACCCCAGCCCAGCCCCACCCTCTGCCCCAGCCCAGCCCCAGCCCCAGCCCTGCCCCAGCCCAGCCCTAGCACCAGCCCCAGCCCAGCCCCCTGCCCTGGACCCAGCCCCAGCCCAGCCCCAGCCCCCACCCTGGACCCAGCCCCAGCCCCAGCCCAGCCCTAGCCCAGCCCTGCCCCAGCCCCAGCCCTGCACCGAACCCAGCCCCAGCTCCGGCCCCTGCCCCAGTCCCCGCCCCAGCCCAGCCCTGCTCCCAGCCCCGGCCCCAGCCCCCGGCTCCAGCCCTACCCCAGCCCTTCCCCAGCCCAGCCCCAGCCACAGCGCAGCCCCAGCCCCTGACCCAGCCCAGCCCCAGCCCCGGACCCAGCCCCAGTTGCAGCACCGGCCCCGGCCCAGACCCTAGCCCAGCCTCAGCCCCCGGCTCCAGTCCCCGCCCCAGCCCAGCCCTGCTCCCAGCCCCGGCCCCAGCCCCGGCTCCAGCCCTACTCCAGCCCTGCCCCAGCCCAAGCCCCAGCCCTGCCCTCAATTCAGCCCCAGTCCAAGGCCCAGCCTCCAGCCTAGTCCTGCCCTAGCCCCGGCCCCAGCCCCGGCTCCAGCCTTACCCCAGTCCCCGCCCCAGGCCAGTCCTGGTCCCAGCCCAGCCCCAGCCCTGCCCCCAGTCCCAACCCCCGCCCCAGCCCCAACCTCAGCCCCGGGCCCAGCCCTGCCCCAGGCCCAGCCCAGACCCCAGCCCAGCCCCACCAACGGCCCCATCCCCGGCCCCAGCCCAGCACTAGCCCAGCCCTGCACTGAACCCAGCCCCAGTCCGGCCCCAGCCCTGCCCCAGCTCTGGCCCCAGCCCTGTTCCCAGCCCCGGCCCCTGCCCCAGCCCCAGCCCTAGCCTAGCCCCTGCCCTCAGCCCCAGCCCCAGCCCCAGCCCAGCCCCAGCCCCAGCCCTGCCCCAGAACAGCCCCAGCCTCCGCCCAGCCCCAGCCCTGGCCCCAGCCCCAGCCCCAGCCCCAGCCCCAACCCCAGCCCCAGCCCTGTGCCAGCCCAGCCCCAGCCCCCGCCCCATCCCTGCCCCCGTCCCAGCCCCAGCCCCAGGCCAGCCCTAACCTAGCCCTGCCCCAGCCCCAGGCCTAGCCCAGCCCTGCCCTCAGCCCTGCCCCAGCCCCAGCCCCAGCCCCAGCCCCGCCCCAAGGCCTGCCCCAGCCCAAGGCCCAGCCTCCAGCCTAGTACTGCCCCAGCCCCGGTCCTACCCCTAACTCAGCCCCTGCCCCAGGCCAACCCTCGTCCCCAGCCCAGTCCCGGTCCCAGCCCAGGCTCAGCCCTGCCCCAGCCCCAGCCCCATCCGTTCCCCCAGCCCAGCCCAGCCCCATCCCCATCCCTGCCCCCAGCCCAGCCCCAACCCCAGCCCTACCCCATCCCTGCCCCAGCCTCAGGCCCAGCCCAGACCCCAGCCCAGCCCCACCCTCATCCCCAGCCCTGTCCGCAGACCCAGCCCTGCCCCCAGCCCAGCCCCAGCCCCAGCCCAGCCCCAACCCTGCCCCAGCCCCAGCCCCAGCCCCAGGCACGGCCCCAGCCCCAGCCCCGGCCCCACACTCGGCCCCAGACCAGCCCCATCCCTGCTCCCAGCCCAGCCCAAGCCCCATCCCCATCCTTGCCCCCAGCCCCAGCCCCATCCCTGCCCCCAGCCCAGCCCTAGCCCAGCCCTCAGCCAGCCCCCGCCCTGCCCCAGCCCTGCACCGAACCCAGCCCCAGACCGGCCCCAGCCCTACACCAGCTCGGGCCCCAGCCCTGTCCCCATCCCCGGCCCCCTGCCCCAGCCCCAGCCCTAGCCCAGCCCTGCCCTCAGCCCCAGCCCCAGCCCTGCCCCAGCCCCAGCCCCAGCCCTACCCCAGCCCTGCCTCAGCCCCAGCCCTGCCCCAGCCCAGCCACAGCCCCAGCCCTGCCCCAGCCCAGCCATAGCCACAGCCACAGCCCAGCCCCAGCCCTGGACCAAGCCCCAGCCCCAGCCTAGCCCCAGCCCCAGCCCCACACCTGCCCCAGCCCCAGCCCTAGCCTTGCCCTGCCCTCAGTCCAGCCCCAGGCCTGGACCCAGCCCCAGCCCTGCCCAGAACACAGCCCCAGCCCCCACCCCATCACTGCCCCCACTCCCAGCCGCAGCCCCAGCCCTGCCCAGCCCCAGCCCAGGCCCAGCCCTCCCCCAGCCCCAGCCCCAGCCCCATCCTTCCCCCAGCCCATCCCAGCCCCATCCCCATCCTTGCCCCAGCCCCAGCCCCATCCCTGCCCCCCAGCCCAGCCCTAGCCCAGCCCTCAGCCAGCCCCCGCCCTGCCCCAGCCCTGCACCGAACCCAGCCCCAGGACCGGCCCCAGCCCTACACCAGCTCGGGCCCCAGCCCTGTCCCCTTCCCCGGCCCCTGCCCCAGCCCCAGCCCTAGCCCAGCCCTGCCCTCAGCCCCAGCCCCAGCCCCAGCCCTACCCCAGCCCTGCCCTCAGCCCCAGCCCCAGCCCCAGCCCCACCCTCGGCCCCAGCCCTGCCTCAGCCCCAGCCCTGCCCCCAGTCCCTGCCCCAGCCCAGTCCTGGTCCCAGCCCAGCCTCTGCCCTGACCCAGCCCCAGTCCCAGCCCTGCCCTTGACTTGGTTCCAGCCCCGACCCCAGCCCTGCCCCCAGCCGAGCCCCGGCCCCAGCGCTCAGGCCTGCCCCCAACCCGGCCCCAGCCCAAGGCCCAGCCTCCAGCCTAGTTCTGCCCCAGCCCCAGCCCCAGCCCTGTCCCCAGCCCCTTCCCTGCCCCAGCCCTACCCCAGCCCAGTCCCGGTCCCAGCCCAGGCCCAGCCCTGCCCCAGCCCCGGCCCCAGCCCCAGCCCAGCCCCAGCCCTTCCTCAGCCCCAGCCCCAGACCAGGCTGCAGCCCAGCGCTAGCCCAGCCCTGCCCCCAGCCCTAGGCCAGCCATGCCCCAGCCCTAGCCGAGCCCTGCCCCAGGCCCAGCCCTAGCCCAGCCCTGCCCCAGCCCAAGCCCAGCCTCCAGCCCCTAGCCCAGCCCCAGCTCAGCACCACCCAGCCCCAGTCCTGCCCCAGCCCAAGCCCAGCCTCCAGCCCCTGACCCAGCCCCAGCTCAGCCCCACACAGCCCCAGCCCCAGCCCAGGCCCCATCCCTGGCCCAGCCCCCAACCCAGCCCTAGCCCCAGACACGGCCCCAGCCCAGCGCTAGCCCAGCCCTGCCCCCAGCCCTAGCCCAGCCCTGCCCCACGCCCAGCCCTAGCCCAGCCCTTTCCTGAGCCCAGCCCCAGCACAGCCCCAGCCCCAGCCTGGCCCCAGCCCCAGTCCTGCCCCAGCCCCAGCCCCAGCCCTGGACCCAGCCCCAGCGTTAGTCCCAGCCCTGCCCCAGCCCTACCCCAGCCCAAGCCCCAGCCCCAGCAAAAGCCCCATCCTGGCCCCAGCCCAGCCCAGCCCCATCCCCATCCCTGACCCCAGCCCCAGCCCCAGCCCAGCGCCAGCCCTTCCACAGCCCCAGCCTCAGCCTCGGCCCCAGCCCAGCCCTATCCCAGCCCTGCCCTCAGCCCAGCCTCAGCCCGGCCCCAGCCCCAGTCCTGCCCCAGCCCAGCCCCTATCCCCAGCCCTACCCCAGCCCTGCCCCAGCCCCAGCCCCAGCCCCAGCCCTGCCCCAGCCCCGAGGCCCGGCCCCAGCCCTGCCCCAGACCTGTCCAAGACTTGGTTCCAGCCCCAGCCCCAGCCCTTCCCCCAGCCCAGCCCCAGCCCAAGGCCCAGCCTCCAGCCTAGTCCTGCCCCAGCCGCGGCACCAACCCAGCCCCAGCCCTGGACCCAGGCCCAGCCCAGCCCCAGCCCCATCCGTTCCCCCAGCCCAGCCCAGCCCCATCATCATCCCTGCCCCCAGCCCAGCCCCAACCCCAGCCCAGCCCCAACCCTGCCCCAGCCCCAGCCCCAGCCCCAGGCACGGCCCCAGCCCTGCCCCAGCCCCAGCCCCGGCTCCACACTCGGCCCCAGACCAGCCCCATCCCTGCTCCCAGCCCAGCCCAAGCCCCATCCCCATCCTTGCCCCCCAGCCCCAGCCCCATCCCTGCCCCCAGCCCAGCCCTAGCCCAGCCCTCAGCCAGCCCCCCGCCCTGCCCCAGCCCTGCACCGAACCCAGCCCCAGACCGGCCCCAGCCCTACACCAGCTCGAGCCCCAGCCCTGTCCCCATCCCCGGCCCCTGCCCCAGCCCCAGCCCTAGCCCAGCCCTGCCCCCAGCCCCAGCCCCAGCCCTGCCCCAGCCCCAGCCCCAGCCCTACCCCAGCCCTGCCCTCAGCCCCAGCCCCAGCCCCACCCTCAGCCCCAGCCCTGCCTCAGCCCCAGCCCCAGCCCCAGCCCCAGCCCCAGCCCCACCCTCGGCCCCAGCCCAGCCACAGCCCCAGCCCTGCCCCAGCCCAGCCATAGCTACAGCCACAGCCCAGCCCCAGCCCTGGACCAAGACCCAGCCCCAGCCTAGCCCCAGCCCCAGCCCCAGCCCTGCCCCAGACCAGCCCAAGCCACAGCCCAGCCCCAGCCCTGGACCCAGCCCCAGCCCTAGCCCCAGCCCAGCTCCAGCCCTGCCCTAGCCCAGCCCAAGCCACAGCCCAGCCCTGCCCCAAACCCAGCCCCAGCCTGGACCCATCCCTGCCCCAGCTCTGGCCCTAGCCCTGTCCCCAGCCCCCGGCCCCTGCCCCAGCCCCAGTCCTGCCCCATCCCAGCCCCAAACCCCAGTCCTGGCCCAGGCCCAGCCCTTACCCAGCCCTGCACTCAGCCCCAGCCCCAGCCCCAGCCCCACCCTTGGCCCCACACCAGCCCCAGCCCCAGCCCTGCCCCAGCCCAGCCCAGCCCCAGCCACAGCCCAGCCCCAGCCCTGGACCCAGCCCCAGCCCAGCCCCAGCCCCAGCTCCTGCCCCAGCCCTGCCCCAGCCCCAGCCCTATCTCCAGCCCAGTCGTGCCCCAGCCCCAGCCCGGCCCCCAGCCCAGCCCTGCCACAGTACTGCCCCAGCCCCGGCCCAGCTCCAGCCCAACCCCCAACCCAGGCCCAGCCCTGCCCCAGCCCCATCACTTCCCAGCACCCAGCACCAGCCTCAGCCCCGGACCCAGTCCCAGTCCCAGCCCAGCCCCAACCCTGCCCCAGCCCAAGCCCCAGCCCCAGCCCCAGCCCCATCCCGGCCCCCAGCCCAGCCCAGCCCCATCCCCATCCCTGCCCCCAGCCCGGCCCTAGCCCAGCCCTGACCCAGCCCCCGACCTGCCCCAGCCCCAGCTCTAGCCCAGCCCTGCCCTCAGCCCAGCCCCAGGCCTGGACCCAGCCCCATCCCTGCCCCCAGCCCAGCCCTAGCCCAGCCCTCAGCCAGCCCCCGCCCTGCCCCAGCCCAGCCCTGCCCCAGCCCCAGTCCTGCCCCAGCCCCAGCCCTAGCCTAGCCCTGCCCTCAGCCCAGCCCCAGGCCTGGACCCAGCCCCAGCCATGCCGAGAACACAGCCCCAGCCCCCGCCCCATCCCTGCCCCCGTCCCTGCCCCAGCCCCAGCCCTGCCCCAGCCCCAGGCCCGGCCCCAGCCCGGCCCCAGACCTCTCCAAGACTTGGTTCCAGCCCCAGCCCCAGCCCTTCCCCCAGCCCAGCCCCAGCCCAAGGCCCAGCCTCCAGCCTAGCCCTGCCCCAGCCCCAGCACCAGCCCAGCCCCAGCCCTGGACCCAGGCCCAGCCCAGCCCCAGCCCTGGTCCCAGCCCCAACCCCAGCCCAGCCTCAGCCCCAGCCCTGACCCAGCCCAGCCCCAGCCCTGCACCCAGCCCCAGCCCCAGCCCGAACCCTGGCCCCAGCCCCGGCCCCAGCCCAGCCCTAGCCCCATCCCTGCCCCCAGCCCCAGCTCTAGCCCAGCCCCTGCCCTCAGCCCAGCCCCAGGCCTGGACCCAGCCCCAGCCCTGCCCCGGCCCCAGCCCAGCCCCAGCCATATACCTGCCCCCAACCCAGCCCTGCCCCAGCCCCACACCTGCCCCAGCCCCAGCCCTAGCCTTGCCCTGCCCTCAGTCCAGCCCCAGGCCTGGACCCAGCCCCAGCCCTGCCCAGAACACAGCCCCAGCCCCCACCCCATCCCTGCCCCCACTCCCAGCCGCAGCCCCAGCCCTGCCCCAGCCCCAGCCCCCGGCCCCAGCCCGGCCCCAGCCCAAGGCCCAGCCTCCAGCCTAGTACTGCCCCAGGCACAGCCCCAGCCCTGCCCCAGCCCTGGCTCCTGCCCCAGCCCCGGCCCCACCCCAGCCGCAGCCCCTGCCCAAGACTTGGTTCCAGCCCCAGCCCCCAGCCACACCCTCGGCACCAGCCCAGCCCCAGCCCCAGCCCCAACCTTGGCCCCAGCCCAGCCCCAGTTCCAGCCCTGCCCCATACCCAGCCCTGCCCCCAGCCCAGCCCCAGCCCCAGCCCCGGCCCAGCCCTGCCCCAGCCTCAGGTCCAGCCCTGCACCAGGCCCAGCCCAGACCCCAGCCCAGCCCCACCCTCATCCCCAGCCCAGCCGCAGCCCCAGCCCTGCCCCAGCCTCAGGTCCAGCCCAGCCCCAGCCCCAGCCCAGCCCCAGCCCTGCCCCAGCCCAGCCCAAGCCACAGCCTAGCCCTGCCCCGAACCCCTCCCCAGCCCGGCCCCAACCCTGCCCCAGCCCCTGTCCCAGCCCCAGGCACGGCCCCAGCTCTGCCCCAGCCGTGGCTCCTGACCCAGCCCCGGCCCCACCCCAGCCGCAGCCCTGCCCAAGACTTGGTTCCAGCCCCAGCCCCAGCCCTGCCCCCAGCCCAGCCCCAGCCCAAGGCCCAGCCTCCAGCCTAGTCCTGCCCCAGCCCCAGCCCCTACCCAGCCTCAGCCCCGGCCTCAACCTCATTCCCAGCCCTGCTCACAGCCCTGGCCACAGACCCGGCTCCAGCCCTACCTCAGCCCTACCCCAGCCTTGGGCCCATCCCTGTCCCAGGCCCAGCCCTGTCCCAGGCCTAGCCCAGAACCCAGCCGAGCCTCAGCTCCGGCCCCAGCCCTGCCCCAGCCCCAGCCCCAGCCTCAGCCCTAGCCAAGCCCTGCCCTCAGCCCAACCCCAGCCTGCCCCCAGCCCTGTCCGCAGCCCCAGCCCCAGCCCTAGCCCCACCCTCGTCCCCAGCCCAGCCTTGGACCCAGCCCTAGCCCCAGCCTCGCCCCAGCCCAGCCCCAGCTCGGGCCCCAGCCCTGTCTGCAGCCCCAGTCCCAGCCCAGCCCCAGCCCTGCCCCCAGCCCCAGCCCCAGACCAGGCCCCAGCCCAGCGCTAGCCCAGCCCTGCCCCCAGCCCAAGCCCAGCAATGACCCCAGCCCAGCCCCAGCCCAGCCCCAGCCCCTGTCCTGCCACAGCCCAGCCCCCCATCCCCCAGCCCTGCCCCAGCCCCTGCCCTCACCCCATCCCCAGCCCCAGCCTGGCCCCAGCCTGCCCCAGCCCTGGCCCCAGCCCTGCCCCAGCCCCAGTCCTGCCCCAGCCCCAGCCCCAGCCCAGCCATAGACTTGATTCCAGCCCCAGCCCCAGCCCTGCCATCAGGCCAGCCCCAGTCCAAGGCCCAGCCTCCAGCCTAGTCCTGCCCTAGCCCCGGCCCCAGCCCCGGCTCCAGCCTTACCCCAGTCCCCGCCCCAGGCCAGTCCTGGTCCCAGCCCAGCCCCAGTCCTGCCCCAGCCAAAGCCCCGGCCCCAGCCTTGCCCCAGTCCCAGCCCCAGCCCCAGCCCCAACCTCAGCCCTAGCCCAGCCCTGCCCTCAGCCCCAGCCCCAGCCCCAGTCCTGCCCCTTCCCTGCCCCCAGCCCAGCCTGAGCCCTGGCCCCAGCCCTTCCCCCAGCCCCAGCCCTAGCCCAGCCATGCCCTCACCCCCAGCCACAGCCCTGCCCCAGACCTGGACCCAGCCCCAGCCCCAGCCACAACCTCAGTCCCAGCCCTGCTCCCAGCCCCCGACCCCAGCCACGGCCCCAGCCCTACCCCAGCCCTGCCCCAGCCACGGGCCGAGCCCTGCCCCAGCCACAGCCCAGAACCCAGTCCAGGCCCAACCTCAGCTCCAGCCCTGCCCCAGCCCCAGCCCTGCCCAAGCCCTGCCCCAGCCCCAGTTCCAGCCCTGCCCCTGCCCTGCCCCAGCCCCGGCCCCAGCCCCGGCCCAAGACTCGGCCCCAGCCTCAGCCCCAGCCCAGCCCCAGCTCGGGCCCCAGCCCTGCCCCAGCCCAGCCCCAGCCACAGCCCAGCCCCAGCCCTGGACCCAGCCCCAGTCGCAGCCCTGGCCCCAGTCCAGACCTTAGCCCAGCCTCACCCCCGGCTCCAGTCCCCGCTCCAGTCCCCGCCCCAGCCCAGCCCAGAACCCAGCCCAGCACCAGCGCCGGCCCCAGCCCTGCCGCAGCCCCAGCCCCAACCCCAGCCCCAGCCCAGCATCTGCCGCAGCCCCACTCCCATCCCTGCCCCCAGCCCTGCCCCAGCCCCAGCCCCAGCCCCAGCCCCCGGCCCCAGCTTGTCCCAGCCCCAGTCCTGCCCCAGCCCCGGCCACAGCCCCAGCCCCAGCCCAGCCATAGACTTGGTTCCCAACCCAGCCCCAGCCCTGCCCCCAGCCCAGCCCCAGCCCAAGGCCCAGCCTCCAGCCTAGTCCTGCTTCAGCGCCGGCCCCAACCCAGCCCCAGCCCTGGCCCCAACCTCAGTCCCAACCCTGCTCACAGCCCCGGCCCCAGCTCCAGCTCCAGCCCTACCCCAGCCTCGGGCCCAGCCCTGTCCCAGGCCCAGCCCCAGCCCAAGCCCCAGCCCCTGCCCTCAGCCCAGCCCCAGTCCAAGGCCCAGCCTCCAGCCTAGTCCTGCCCTAGCCCCGGCCCCAGCCCCGGCTCCAGCCTTACCCCAGTCCCCGCCCCAGGCCAGTCCTGGTCCCAGCCCAGCCCCCAGCCCTGCCCCAGTCCCAACCCCCCGCCCCAGCCCCAACCTCAGCCCCGGGCCCAGCCCTGCCCCAGGCCCAGCCCAGACCCCAGCCCAGCCCCACCCACGGCCCCATCCCCGGCCCCAGCCCAGCACTAGCCCAGCCCTGCACTGAACCCAGCCCCAGTCCGGCCCCAGCCCTGCCCCAGCTCTGGCCCCAGCCCTGTTCCCAGCCCCGGCCCCAGCCCTGTTCCCAGCCCCGGCCCCTGCCCCAGCCCCAGCCCTAGCCTAGCCCTGCCCTCAGCCCCAGCCCCAGCCCCAGCCCAGCCCCAGCCCCAGCCCTGCCCCAGCCCTGGCCCCAGCCCCAGCCCCAGCCCCAACCCCAGCCCCAGCCCTGTGCCAGCCCAGCCCCAGCCCCCGCCCCATCCCTGCCCCCGTCCCAGCCCCAGCCCCAGGCCAGCCCTAACCTAGCCCTGCCCCAGCCCCAGGCCTAGCCCAGCCCTGCCCTCAGCCCTGCCCCAGCCCCAGCCCCAGCCCCAGCCCCGCCCCAAGGCCTGCCCCAGCCCAAGGCCCAGCCTCCAGCCTAGTACTGCCCCAGCCCCGGTCCTACCCCTAACTCAGCCCCCTGCCCCAGGCCAACCCTCGTCCCCAGCCCAGTCCCGGTCCCAGCCCAGGCTCAGCCCTGCCCCAGCCCCAGCCCCATCCGTTCCCCCCAGCCCAGCCCAGCCCCATCCCCATCCCTGCCCCCAGCCCAGCCCCAACCCCAGCCCTACCCAATCCCTGCCACAGCCCCAGCCCCAGGCACGGCCCCAGCCCAGCCCCCAGCCCCATCCCTGCCCCCAGCCCAGCCCTAGCCCAGCCCTCAGCCAGCCCCCGCCCTGCCCCAGCCCTCCACCGAACCCAGCCCCAGACCGGCCCCCAACCCTACACCAGCTCGGGCCCCAGCCCTGTCCCATCCCCCGGCCCCTGCCCCAGCCCCAGCCCTAGCCCAGCCCTGCCCTCAGCCCCCAGCCCCAGCCCCAGCCCCAGCCCTACCCCAGCCCTGCCTCAGCCCCAGCCCTGCCCCAGCGCAGCCACAGCCCCAGCCCTGCCCCAGCCCAGCCATAGCCACAGCCCAGCCCTGCCCCGAACCCAGCCCCAGCCTGGACCCATCCCTGCCCCAGCTCTGGCCCTAGCCCTGTCCCCAGCCCCGGCCCCTGCCCCAGCCCCAGTCCTGCCCCATCCCAGCCCCAAACCCCAGTCCTGGCCCAGGCCCAGCCCTTACCCAGCCCTGCACTCAGCCCCAGCCCCAGCCCCAGCCCCACCCTTGGCCCCACACCAGCCCCAGCCCCAGCCCTGCCCCAGCCCAGCCCCAGACACAGCCCAGCCCCAGCCCAGCCCCAGCCACAGCCCAGCCCCAGCCCTGGACCCAGCCCCAGCCCAGCCCCAGCCCCAGCTCCTGCCCCAGCCCTGCCCCCAGCCCCAGCCCTATCTCCAGCCCAGTCGTGCCCCAGCCCCAGCCCGGCCCCCCAGCCCAGCCCTGCCACAGTACTGCCCCAGCCCCGGCCCCAGCCCAGCCCTAGCCCCATCCCTGCCCCCAGCCCCAGCTCTAGCCCAGCCCTGCCCTCAGCCCAGCCCCAGGCCTGGACCCAGCCCCAGCCCCTGCCCCGGCCCCAGCCCAGCCCCAGCCATATACCTGCCCCCAACCCAGCCCTGCCCCAGCCCCACACCTGCCCCAGCCCCAGCCCTAGCCTTGCCCTGCCCTCAGTCCAGCCCCAGGCCTGGACCCAGCCCCAGCCCTGCCCAGAACACAGCCCCAGCCCCCACCCCATCCCTGCCCCCACTCCCAGCCGCAGCCCCAGCCCTGCCCCAGCCCCAGCCCTGGCCCCAGCCCGGCCCCAGCCCAAGGCCCAGCCTCCAGCCTAGTACTTGCCCCAGGCACAGCCCCCAGCCCTGCCCCAGCCCTGGCTCCTGCCCCAGCCCCGGCCCCACCCCAGCCGCAGCCCTGCCCAAGACTTGGTTCCAGCCCCAGCCCCAGCCACACCCTCGGCACCAGCCCAGCCCCAGCCCCAGCCCCAACCTTGGCCCCAGCCCAGCCCCAGTTCCAGCCCTGCCCCATACCCAGCCCTGCCCCCAGCCCAGCCCCAGCCCCAGCCCCGGCCCAGCCCTGCCCCAGCCTCAGGTCCAGCCCTGCACCAGGCCCAGCCCAGACCCCAGCCCAGCCCCACCCTCATCCCCAGCCCAGCCGCAGCCCCAGCCCTGCCCCAGCCTCAGGTCCAGCCCAGCCCCAGCCCCAGCCCAGCCCCAGCCCTGTCCCAGCCCAGCCCAAGCCACAGCCTAGCCCTGCCCCGAACCCCTCCCCAGCCCGGCCCCAACCCTGCCCCAGCCCCTGTCCCAGCCCCAGGCACGGCCCCAGCTCTGCCCCAGCCGTGGCTCCTGACCCAGCCCCGGCCCCACCCCAAGCCGCAGCCCTGCCCAAGACTTGGTTCCAGCCCCAGCCCCAGCCCTGCCCCCAGCCCAGCCCCAGCCCAAGGCCCAGCCTCCAGCCTAGTCCTGCCCCAGCCCCAGCCCCTACCCAGCCTCAGCCCGGCCTCAACCTCATTCCCAGCCCTGCTCACAGCCCTGGCCACAGACCCGGCTCCAGCCCTACCTCAGCCCTACCCCAGCCTTGGGCCCATCCCTGTCCCAGGCCCAGCCCTGTCCCAGGCCTAGCCCAGAACCCAGCCCAGCCTCAGCTCCGGCCCCAGCCCTGCCCCAGCCCCAGCCCCAGCCCCAGCCCTAGCCAAGCCCTGCCCCTCAGCCCAACCCCAGCCTGCCCCCCAGCCCTGTCCCGCAGCCCCAGCCCCAGCCCTAGCCCCCACCCTCGTCCCCAGCCCAAGCCTTGGACCCAGCCCTAGCCCCAGCCTCAGCCCCAGCCCAGCCCCAGCTCGGGCCCCAGCCCTGTCTGCAGCCCCAGTCCCAGCCCAGCCCCAGCCCTGCCCCAGCCCCAGCCCCAGACCAGGCCCCCAGCCCAGCGCTAGCCCAGCCCTGCCCCCAGCCCAAGCCCAGCAATGACCCCAGCCCAGCCCCAGCCCAGCCCCAGCCCCTGTCCTGCCACAGCCCAGCCCCCATCCCCAGCCCTGCCCCCAGCCCTGCCCTCACCCCATCCCCAGCCCCAGCCTGGCCCCAGCCCTGCCCCAGCCCTGGCCCCAGCCCTGCCCCAGCCCCAGTCCTGCCCCCAGCCCCAGCCCCAGCCCAGCCATAGACTTGATTCCAGCCCCAGCCCCAGCCCTGCCATCAGGCCAGCCCCAGTCCAAGGCCCAGCCTCCAGCCTAGTCCTGCCCTAGCCCCGGCCCCAGCCCCGGCTCCAGCCTTACCCCAGTCCCCGCCCCAGGCCAGTCCTGGTCCCAGCCCAGCCCCAGTCCTGCCCCAGCCAAAGCCCCGGCCCCCAGCCTTGCCCCAGTCCCAGCCCCAGCCCCAGCCCCAACCTCAGCCCTAGCCCAGCCCTGCCCTCAGCCCCAGCCCCAGCCCCAGTCCTGCCCCTTCCCTGCCCCCAGCCCAGCCTGAGCCCTGGCCCCAGCCCTTCCCCAGCCCCAGCCCTAGCCCAGCCATGCCCTCACCCCCAGCCACAGCCCTGCCCCAGACCTGGACCCAGCCCCAGCCCCAGCCACAACCTCAGTCCCAGCCCTGCTCCCAGCCCCGACCCCAGCCACGGCCCCAGCCCTACCCCAGCCCTGCCCCAGCCACGGGCCGAGCCCTGCCCCAGCCACAGCCCAGAACCCAGTCCAGGCCCAACCTCAGCTCCAGCCCTGCCCCAGCCCCAGCCCTGCCCAAGCCCTGCCCCAGCCCCAGTTCCAGCCCTGCCCCTGCCCTGCCCCAGCCCCGGCCCCAGCCCCGGCCCAAGACTCGGCCCCAGCCCTGCCCCCAGCCCAGCCCCAGCCACAGCCCAGCCCCAGCCCCTGGACCCAGCCCCAGTCGCAGCCCTGGCCCCAGTCCAGACCTTAGCCCAGCCTCACCCCGGCTCCAGTCCCCGCTCCAGTCCCCGCCCCAGCCCAGCCCAGAACCCAGCCCAGCACCAGCGCCGGCCCCCAGCCCTGCCGCAGCCCCCAGCCCCAACCCCAGCCCCCAGCCCAGCATCTGCCGCAGCCCCACTCCCATCCCTGCCCCAGCCCTGCCCCAGCCCCAGCCCCCAGCCCCCAGCCCCGGCCCCAGCTTGTCCCAGCCCCAGTCCTGCCCCAGCCCCGGCCACAGCCCCAGCCCCAGCCCAGCATAGACTTGGTTCCCAACCCAGCCCCCAGCCCTGCCCCCAGCCCAGCCCCAGCCCAAGGCCCAGCCTCCAGCCTAGTCCTGCTTCAGCGCCGGCCCCCAACCCAGCCCCAGCCCTGGCCCCAACCTCAGTCCCAACCCTGCTCACAGCCCCGGCCCCAGCTCCAGCTCCAGCCCTACCCCAGCCCTGCCCCAGCCTCGGGCCCAGCCCTGTCCCAGGCCCAGCCCCAGCCCAAGCCCCAGCCCTGCCCTCAGCCCAGCCCCAGTCCAAGGCCCAGCCTCCAGCCTAGTCCTGCCCTAGCCCCGGCCCCAGCCCCGGCTCCAGCCTTACCCCAGTCCCTGCCCCAGGCCAGTCCTGGTCCCAGCCCAGCCCCAGCCCTGCCCCAGTCCCAACCCCCGCCCCAGCCCCAACCTCAGCCCCGGGCCCAGCCCTGCCCCAGGCCCAGCCCAGACCCCAGCCCAGCCCCACCCACGGCCCCATCCCCGGCCCCAGCCCAGCACTAGCCCAGCCCTGCACTGAACCCAGCCCCAGTCCGGCCCCAGCCCTGCCCCAGCTCTGGCCCCAGCCCTGTTCCCAGCCCCGGCCCCAGCCCTGTTCCCAGCCCCGGCCCCTGCCCCAGCCCCAGCCCTAGCCTAGCCCTGCCCTCAGCCCCCAGCCCCAGCCCCAGCCCAGCCCCCAGCCCCAGCCCTGCCCCAGCCCTGGCCCCAGCCCCAGCCCCAGCCCCCAGCCCTGTGCCAGCCCAGCCCCAGCCCCCGCCCCATCCCTGCCCCCGTCCCAGCCCCAGCCCCAGGCCAGCCCTAACCTAGCCCTGCCCCAGCCCCAGGCCTAGCCCAGCCCTGCCCTCAGCCCCTGCCCCAGCCCCAGCCCCAGCCCCAGCCCTGCCCCAAGGCCTGCCCCAGCCCAAGGCCCAGCCTCCAGCCTAGTACTGCCCCAGCCCCCGGTCCTACCCCTAACTCAGCCCCTGCCCCAGGCCAACCCTCGTCCCCAGCCCAGTCCCGGTCCCAGCCCAGGCTCAGCCCTGCCCCA
The DNA here is from genome assembly GCF_026170545.1 of Melanerpes formicivorus. Classification (NCBI taxonomy): domain Eukaryota; kingdom Metazoa; phylum Chordata; class Aves; order Piciformes; family Picidae; genus Melanerpes; species Melanerpes formicivorus. The sequence continues at coordinate 33,800 of NW_027143409.1, read as the reverse complement.
GCCCCAGCCCCATCCGTTCCCCCAGCCCAGCCCAGCCCCCATCCCCATCCCTGCCCCCAGCCCAGCCCCAACCCCAGCCCTACCCCATCCCTGCCACAGCCCCAGCCCCAGGCACGGCCCCCAGCCCAGCCCCAGCCCCATCCCTGCCCCCAGCCCAGCCCTAGCCCAGCCCTCAGCCAGCCCCCCGCCCTGCCCCAGCCCTCCACCGAACCCAGTCCCAGACCGGCCCCAGCCCTACACCAGCTCGGGCCCCCAGCCCTGTCCCCATCCCCGGCCCCTGCCCCAGCCCCAGCCCTAGCCCAGCCCTGCCCTCAGCCCCAGCCCCAGCCCCAGCCCCAGCCCTACCCCAGCCCTGCCTCAGCCCCCAGCCCTGCCCCAGCGCAGCCACAGCCCCAGCCCTGCCCCAGCCCAGCCATAGCCACAGCCACAGCCCAGCCCCAGCCCTGGACCAAGCCCCAGCCCCAGCCTAGCCCCAGCCCCAGCCCCACACCTGCCCCAGCCCCAGCCCTAGCCTAGCCCTGCCCTCAGCCCCAGCCCCAGCCCCAGCCCTGGACCCAGCCCCAGCCCTAGCCCCAGCCCAGCTCCAGCCCCAGCCCTGCCCCAGCCCAGCCCAAGCCACAGCCCAGCCCCTGCCCCGAACCCAGCCCCAGCCTGGACCCATCCCTGCCCCAGCTCTGGCCCTAGCCCTGTCCCCAGCCCCCGGCCCCTGCCCCAGCCCCAGTCCTGCCCCATCCCAGCCCCAAACCCCAGTCCTGGCCCAGGCCCAGCCCTTACCCAGCCCTGCACTCAGCCCCCAGCCCCAGCCCCAGCCCCACCCTTGGCCCCACACCAGCCCCAGCCCCAGCCCTGCCCCAGCCCAGCCCCAGCCACAGCCCAGCCCCAGCCCTGGACCCAGCCCCAGCCCAGCCCCAGCCCCAGCTCCTGCCCCAGCCCTGCCCCAGCCCCAGCCCTATCTCCAGCCCAGTCGTGCCCCAGCCCCAGCCCGGCCCCCAGCCCAGCCCTGCCACAGTACTGCCCCAGCCCCGGCCCAGCTCCAGCCCAACCCCCAACCCAGGCCCAGCCCTGCCCCAGCCCCATCACTTCCCAGCACCCAGCACCAGCCTCAGCCCCCGGACCCAGTCCCAGTCCCAGCCCAGCCCCAACCCTGCCCCAGCCCAAGCCCCAGCCCCAGCCCCAGCCCCATCACGGCCCCCAGCCCAGCCCAGCCATATCCCCATCCCTGCCCACAGCCCGGCCCTAGCCCAGCCCTGACCCAGCCCCCGACCTGGCCCCAGCCCCCAGCTCTAGCCCAGCCCTGCCCTCAGCCCAGCCCCAGGCCTGGACCCAGCCCCATCCCTGCCCCGGCCCCAGCCCAGCCCCAGCCCTATACCTGCCCCCAGCCCAGCCCTAGCCCAGCCCTGCCCCAGCCCCAGTCCTGCCCCAGCCCCAGCCTTAGCCTAGCCCTGCCCCCAGCCCAGCCTGAGCCCTGGCCCCAGCCCTTCCCCAGCCCCAGCCCTAGCCCAGCCATGCCCTCACCCCCAGCCACAGCCCTGCCCCAGACCTGGACCCAGCCCCAGCCCCAGCCACAACCTCAGTCCCAGCCCTGCTCCCAGCCCCGACCCCAGCCACGGCCCCAGCCCTACCCCAGCCCTGCCCCAGCCACGGGCCGAGCCCTGCCCCAGCCACAGCCCAGAACCCAGTCCAGGCCCAACCTCAGCTCCAGCCCTGCCCCAGCCCCAGCCCTGCCCAAGCCCTGCCCCAGCCCCAGTTCCAGCCCTGCCCCTGCCCTGCCCCAGCCCCGGCCCCAGCCCCGGCCCAAGACTCGGCCCCAGCCTCGCCCCAGCCCAGCCCCAGCTCGGGCCCCAGCCCTGCCCCAGCCCAGCCCCAGCCACAGCCCAGCCCCAGCCCTGGACCCAGCCCCAGTCGCAGCCCTGGCCCCAGTCCAGACCTTAGCCCAGCCTCAGCCCCGGCTCCAGTCCCCGCTCCAGTCCCCGCCCCAGCCCAGCCCAGAACCCAGCCCAGCACCAGCGCCGGCCCCAGCCCTGCCGCAGCCCCAGCCCCAACCCCAGCCCCAGCCCAGCATCTGCCGCAGCCCCACTCCCAGCCCTGCCCCCAGCCCTGCCCCAGCCCCAGCCCCAGCCCCAGCCCCGGCCCCAGCTTGTCCCAGCCCCAGTCCTGCCCCAGCCCCGGCCACAGCCCCAGCCCCAGCCCAGCCATAGACTTGGTTCCCAACCCAGCCCCAGCCCTGCCCCCCAGCCCAGCCCCAGCCCAAGGCCCAGCCTCCAGCCTAGTCCTGCTTCAGCGCCGGCCCCAACCCAGCCCCAGCCCTGGCCCCAACCTCAGTCCCAACCCTGCTCACAGCCCCGGCCCCAGCTCCAGCTCCAGCCCTACCCCAGCCCTGCCCCAGCCTCGGGCCCAGCCCTGTCCCAGGCCCAGCCCCAGCCCAAGCCCCAGCCCTGCCCTCAGCCCAGCCCCAGTCCAAGGCCCAGCCTCCAGCCTAGTCCTGCCCTAGCCCCGGCCCCAGCCCCGGCTCCAGCCTTACCCCAGTCCCCCGCCCCAGGCCAGTCCTGGTCCCCAGCCCAGCCCCAGCCCTGCCCCAGTCCCAAACCCCGCCCCAGCCCCAACCTCAGCCCCGGGCCCAGCCCTGCCCCAGGCCCAGCCCAGACCCCAGCCCAGCCCCACCCACGGCCCCATCCCCGGCCCCAGCCCAGCACTAGCCCAGCCCTGCACTGAACCCAGCCCCAGTCCGGCCCCAGCCCTGCCCCAGCCCTGCCCTCACCCCATCCCCAGCCCCAGCCTGGCCCCAGCCCTGCCCCAGCCCTGGCCCCAGCCCTGCCCCAGCCCCAGTCCTGCCCCAGCCCCAGCCCCAGCCCAGCCATAGACTTGATTCCAGCCCCAGCCCCAGCCCTGCCCTCAGGCCAGCCCCAGTCCAAGGCCCAGCCTCCAGCCTAGTCCTGCCCTAGCCCCGGCCCCAGCCCCGGCTCCAGCCTTACCCCAGTCCCCGCCCCAGGCCAGTCCTGGTCCCAGCCCAGCCCCAGTCCTGCCCCAGCCAAAGCCCCGGCCCCAGCCTTGCCCCAGTCCCAGCCCCAGCCCCAGCCCCAACCTCAGCCCTAGCCCAGCCCTGCCCTCAGCCCCAGCCCCAGCCCCAGTCCTGCCCCTTCCCTGCCCCCAGCCCAGCCTGAGCCCTGGCCCCAGCCCTTCCCCAGCCCCAGCCCTAGCCCAGCCATGCCCTCACCCCCAGCCACAGCCCTGCCCCAGACCTGGACCCAGCCCCAGCCCCAGCCACAACCTCAGTCCCAGCCCTGCTCCCAGCCCCGACCCCAGCCACGGCCCCAGCCCTACCCCAGCCCTGCCCCAGCCACGGGCCGAGCCCTGCCCCAGCCACAGCCCAGAACCCAGTCCAGGCCCAACCTCAGCTCCAGCCCTGCCCCAGCCCCAGCCCTGCCCAAGCCCTGCCCCAGCCCCAGTTCCAGCCCTGCCCCTGCCCTGCCCCAGCCCCGGCCCCAGCCCCGGCCCAAGACTCGGCCCCAGCCTCGCCCCAGCCCAGCCCCAGCTCGGGCCCCAGCCCTGCCCCAGCCCAGCCCCAGCCACAGCCCAGCCCCAGCCCTGGACCCAGCCCCAGTCGCAGCCCTGGCCCCAGTCCAGATCTTAGCCCAGCCTCACCCCGGCTCCAGTCCCCGCTCCAGTCCCCGCCCCAGCCCAGCCCAGAACCCAGCCCCAGCCCCAGCCCTGTGCCAGCCCAGCCCCAGCCCCCGCCCCATCCCTGCCCCCGTCCCAGCCCCAGCCCCAGGCCAGCCCTAACCTAGCCCTGCCCCAGCCCCAGGCCTAGCCCAGCCCTGCCCTCAGCCCTGCCCCAGCCCCAGCCCCAGCCCCGCCCCAAGGCCTGCCCCAGCCCAAGGCCCAGCCTCCAGCCTAGTACTGCCCCAGCCCCGGTCCTACCCCTAACTCAGCCCCTGCCCCAGGCCAACCCTCGTCCCCAGCCCAGTCCCGGTCCCAGCCCAGGCTCAGCCCTGCCCCAGCCCCAGCCCCATCCGTTCCCCCAGCCCAGCCCAGCCCCATCCCCATCCCTGCCCCCAGCCCAGCCCCAACCCCAGCCCTACCCCATCCCTGCCACAGCCCCAGCCCCAGGCACGGCCCCAGCCCAGCCCCAGCCCCATCCCTGCCCCCAGCCCAGCCCTAGCCCAGCCCTCAGCCAGCCCCCGCCCTGCCCCCAGCCCTCCACCGAACCCAGCCCCAGACCGGCCCCAGCCCTACACCAGCTCGGGCCCCAGCCCTGTCCCCATCCCCGGCCCCTGCCCCAGCCCCAGCCCTAGCCCAGCCCTGCCCTCAGCCCCAGCCCCAGCCCCAGCCCCCAGCCCTACCCCAGCCCTGCCTCAGCCCCAGCCCTGCCCCAGCGCAGCCACAGCCCCAGCCCTGCCCCAGCCCAGCCATAGCCACAGCCACAGCCCAGCCCCAGCCCTGGACCAAGCCCCAGCCCCCAGCCTAGCCCCAGCCCCAGCCCCACACCTGCCCCAGCCCCAGCCCTAGCCTAGCCCTGCCCTCAGCCCCAGCCCCAGCCCCAGCCCTGGACCCCAGCCCCAGCCCTAGCCCCAGCCCAGCTCCAGCCCCAGCCCTGCCCCAGCCCAGCCCAAGCCACAGCCCAGCCCTGCCCCGAACCCAGCCCCAGCCTGGACCCATCCCTGCCCCAGCTCTGGCCCTAGCCCTGTCCCCAGCCCCGGCCCCTGCCCCAGCCCCCAGTCCTGCCCCATCCCAGCCCCAAACCCCAGTCCTGGCCCAGGCCCAGCCCTTACCCAGCCCTGCACTCAGCCCCAGCCCCAGCCCCAGCCCCACCCTTGGCCCCACACCAGCCCCAGCCCCAGCCCTGCCCCAGCCCAGCCCCAGCCACAGCCCAGCCCCAGCCCTGGACCCAGCCCCAGCCCAGCCCCAGCCCCAGCTCCTGCCCCAGCCCTGCCCCAGCCCCAGCCCTATCTCCAGCCCAGTCGTGCCCCAGCCCCAGCCGGCCCCCAGCCCAGCCCTGCCACAGTACTGCCCCAGCCCCGGCCCAGCTCCAGCCCAACCCCCAACCCAGGCCCAGCCCTGCCCCAGCCCCATCACTTCCCAGCACCCAGCACCAGCCTCAGCCCCGGACCCAGTCCCAGTCCCAGCCCAGCCCCAACCCTGCCCCAGCCCAAGCCCCAGCCCCAGCCCAGCCCCATCCCGGCCCCCAGCCCAGCCCACCCATATCCCCATCCCTGCCCACAGCCCGGCCCTAGCCCAGCCCTGACCCAGCCCCCGACCTGCCCCAGCCCCAGCTCTAGCCCAGCCCTGCCCTCAGCCCAGCCCCAGGCCTGGACCCAGCCCCATCCCTGCCCCGGCCCCAGCCCAGCCCCAGCCCTATACCTGCCCCCAGCCCAGCCCTAGCCCAGCCCTGCCCCAGCCCCAGTCCTGCCCCAGCCCCAGCCCTAGCCTAGCCCTGCCCTCAGCCCAGCCCCAGGCCTGGACCCAGCCCCCAGCCCTGCCGTGAACACAGCCCCAGCCCCCGCCCCATCCCTGCCCCCGTCCCTGCCCCAGCCCCAGACCTAGCCCAGCCCTGCCCTCAGCCCAGTCCCAGTCCTGCCCCAGCCCCAGCCCGGCCCCAGCCCCAGCCCCAGCCCCAGCCCCAACCCCAGCCCTACCCCATCCCTCCCCCAGACCCCAGCCCAGCCCCACCCTCATCCCCAGCCCTGTCCCCAGACCCAGCCCTGCCCCAGCCCATCCCCAGCCCCAGCCCAGCCCCCAACCTGCCCCAGCCCCAGCCCCAGGCACGGCCCCATCCCTGCCCCCAGCCCAGCCCTAGCCCAGCCCTCACCCAGCCCTGCACCGAACCCAGCCCCAGACCGGCCCCAGCCCTGCACCCGAACCCAGCCCCAGACCGGCCCCAGCCCTACACCAGCTCGGGCCCCAGCCCTGTCCCCCTTCCCCGGCCCCTGCCCCAGCCCCAGCCCTAGCCCAGCCCTGCCCTCAGCCCCAGCCCCAGCCCCAGCCCTACCCCAGCCCTGCCCTCAGCCCCAGCCCCAGCCCCAGCCCCCACCCTCGGCCCCAGCCCTGCCTCAGCCCCAGCCCTGCCCCAGTCCCTGCCCCCAGCCCAGTCCTGGTCCCAGCCCAGCCTCTGCCCTAACCCAGCCCCAGTCCCAGCCCTGCCCTTGACTTGGTTCCAGCCCCGACCCCAGCCCTGCCCCCAGCCGAGCCCCCGGCCCCAGCGCTCAGGCCTGCCCCCAACCCGGCCCCAGCCCAAGGCCCAGCCTCCAGCCTAGTTCTGCCCCATCCCCGGCCCCAGCCCAGCCCCAGCCCCAGCCCCAGCCCTGTCCCCAGCCCCTTCCCTGCCCCAGCCCTACCCCAGCCCAGTCCCGGTCCCAGCCCAGGCCCAGCCCTGCCCCAGCCTCAGCCCCAGCCCCAGCCCCAGCCCAGCCCCAGCCCTTCCTCAGCCCCAGCCCCCAGACCAGGCTGCAGCCCAGCGCTAGCCCAGCCCTCCCCCAGCCCTAGCCCAGCCATGCCCCAGCCCTAGCCGAGCCCTGCCCCAGGCCCAGCCCTAGCCCAGCCCTGCCCCAGCCCAAGCCAGCCTCCAGCCCCTAGCCCAGCCCCAGCTCAGCACCACCCAGCCCCAGTCCTGCCCCAGCCCAAGCCCAGCCTCCAGCCCCTGACCCAGCCCCAGCTCAGCCCCACACAGCCCCAGCCCCAGCCCAGGCCCCATCCCTGGCCCAGCCCCCAACCCAGCCCTAGCCCCAGACACGGCCCCAGCCCAGCGCTAGCCCAGCCCTGCCCCACGCCCAGCCCTAGCCCAGCCCTTTCCTGAGCCCAGCCCCAGCACAGCCCCAGCCCCAGCCCTGGCCCCAGCCCTGCACCAGCCCCGGCCCCAGCCCCAGCCCAGCCATAGACTTGGTTCCAGCCCCAGCCCTAGCCCTGCCCTCAGCCCAGCCCCAGCCCAAGGCCCAGCCTATAGCCTAGTCCTGCCCCAGCCCCGGCCCCAACCCAGCCCCAGCCCCGGACCCAACCTCAGTCCCAGCCCTGCTCCCACCCCCGGCCCCAACCCAGCCCCAGCCCCAGACCCAACCTCAATCCCAGCCCTGCTCCCACCCCCGGCCCCCAACCCCGGCTCCAGCCCTACCCCAGCCCTGCACCCAGCCCAGCCCCAGCCCCGGCCTCAACCTCAGATCCAACCCTGCTCCCAGCCCCGGCTCCAGCCCTACCCCCAGGCCTGCCCCAGCCTCGAGCCCAGCCCTGTCCCAGGCCCAGCCCAGCCTCAGCCCTGCCCCAGTCCCCAGTCCCAGTCCCAGCCCCAGCCCCGGCCCCAGGCCAGCCTTAACCTAGCCCTGCCCCATTCCCAGCCCTACCTCATCCCTGCTGTCAGCCCAGCCCCAGCCCTGGACCCAGCCCCAGCGTTAGTCCCAGCCCTGCCCCAGCCCTACCCCAGCCCAAGCCCCAGCCCCAGCAAAAGCCCCATCCTGGCCCCAGCCCAGCCCAGCCCCAGCCCCATCCCTGACCCCAGCCCCAGCCCCAGCCCAGCGCCAGCCCTTCCGCAGCCCCAGCCTCAGCCTCGGCCCCAGCCCAGCACTAGCCCAGCCCTGCCCCAGGCCCAGCCCTATACCAGCCCTGCCCTCAGCCCTACCCAGCCCTGCCCCAGCCCCAGCCCCAGCCCCAGCCCTGCCCCAGCCCCGAGGCCCGGCCCCAGCCCTGCCCCAGACCTGTCCAAGACTTGGTTCCAGCCCCAGCCCCAGCCCTTCCCCCAGCCCAGCCCCAGCCCAAGGCCCAGCCTCCAGCCTAGTCCTGCCCCAGCCGCGGCACCAACCCAGCCCCAGCCCTGGACCCAGGCCCAGCCCAGCCCCAGCCCCATCCGTTCCCCCAGCCCAGCCCAGCCCCATCCCCATCCCTGCCCCCAGCCCAGCCCCAACCCCAGCCCTACCCCATCCCTCCCCCAGCCTCAGGCCCAGCCCAGCCCCCAGCCCCACCCTGGACCCAGCACCAGCCCCAGCCCAGCCCCTGCCCTGGACCCAGCCCCAGCCCCAGCCCAGACCCAGCCCCAGCCCAGACCCAGCCCCACCCTGGACCCAGCACCAGCCCCAGCCCAGCCCCTGCCCTGGACCCAGCCCCAGCCCCAGCCCAGACCCAGCCCCAGCCCAGACCCAGCCCCACCCTGGACCCAGCACCAGCCCCAGCCCAGCCCATGCCCTGGACCCAGCCCCAGCCCCAGCCCAGACCCAGACCCAGCCCTGCCCCAGCCCAGCCCCACCCACCGCCCAACCCCAGCCCTGCCCCCAGCCCAGCCCCATCCCCACCCTGGACCCAGCCCCAGCCCCAGCCCTAGCCCAGCCCTGCCCTCAGCCCGGGCCCAGCCCAGCTCCCAGCCCAGCCCCACCCATGGCCCCAGCCCCAGCCCCAGCCCAGCCCCAGCCCAGCCCCTGCCCTGGACCCAGCCCCAGCCCAGCCCCAGCCCCACCCCTGCCCCAGCCCAGGCCCGGCCCCAGCCCCAGCCCCAGCCCCAGCCCCAGCCCTGTCCCAGCCCCAGCCCCAGCCCCGGCCCCAGCCCTGCCCCCAGCCCCAGACCTAGCCCAGCCCTGCTCTCAGCCCAGGCCCAGCCCAGCCCCCAGCCCAGCTCCACCCACGGCCCCAGCCCCGGCCTCAGCCCAGCCATAGCCCAGCCCCGGCCTCAGCCCCGGCTCCAGCCCTACACCAGCCCTGCTCCAGCCCAAGGCCCAGCCTCCAGCCTAGTCCTGCTTCAGCGCCGGCCCCAACCCAGCCCCAGCCCCGGCCCCAACCTCAGTCCCAGCCCTGCCCCAGCCTCGGGCCCAGCCCTGTCACAGGCCCAGCCCAGAACCCAGCCCAGCCTCAGCCTCGGCCCCAACCCTGCCCCCGCCCAAGACCTAGACCAGCCCTGCCCTCAACCCAGCCCCAGCCCCAGCCCAGCCCTGCCCTCAGCCACAGCCCAGCCCCAGCCCCACCCCGGCCCAGCCCAGCCACAGCCCAGCCCCTGCCCTGGACCGAACCCCAGTCACAGCCCCGGCCCCAGCCCAGACCCTAGCCCAGCCTCAGCCCCGGCTCCAGTCCCCGCCCCAGCCCAGCAAAGAACCCAGCCCAGCACCAGCCCCGGCCCCAGCCCTGGCTCCAGTCCCCGCCACAGCCCAGCCCTGCTCCCAGCCCCAGCCCCAGCACCTACCCCAGCCCCAGCCCCACCCTCGGCCCCAGCCCAGCCCCAGCCCCAGCCCAGCTCCAGCCACAGCCCTGCCGCAGCCCCAGCCCCAGCCCAGCCCTGCCCTCAGCCCAGCCCCAGCCCCAGCCCAGCCCTGCCCTCAGCCCAGGCCCAGCCTCAGCCCCAGCCCAGCCCTCAGCCCCAGCCCCAGCCCCAGCCCCAGCCCTGCACCAGTCCCTGCCCCAGCCCAGTCCTGGTCCCAGCCCAGCCTCTGCTCTAACCCAGCCCCAGCCCCAGCCCTGCCCTTGACTTGGTTCCAGCCCCGACCCCAGCCCTGCCCCCAGCCGAGCCCCGGCCCCAGCGCTCAGGCCTGCCCCCAACCTGGCCCCAGCCCAAGGCCCAGCCTCCAGCCTAGTTCTGCCCCATCCCCGGCCCCAGCCCAGCCCCAGCCCCAGCCCCAGCCCCACCCTCAACCCCAGCCCAGCCCCAGCCCCAGCCCTGGACCCAGCCTCAGCCCTGCCCCAGCCCTGGACTAAGCCCCACCCGCAGCCCCAGCCCCAGCCCAGCCCTAGCCGAGCCCAGCCCCAGCCCCAGCCCAGCCCCAGCCCTTCCTCAGCCCCAGCCCCAGACCAGGCTGCAGCCCAGCGCTAGCCCAGCCCTCCCCCAGCCCTAGCCCAGCCATGCCCCAGCCCTAGCCGAGCCCTGCCCCAGGCCCAGCCCTAGCCCAGCCCTGCCCCAGCCCAAGCCCAGCCTCCAGCTCCTAGCCCAGCCCCAGCTCAGCACCACCCAGCCCCAGTCCTGCCCCAGCCCAAGCCCAGCCTCCAGCCCCTAACCCAGCCCCAGCCCAGCCAAGCCCAGCCCTGCCCCAGCCCCAGCCGCAGCCCAGCCCCAGCCCCACCCCCGGCCCCAACCCAGCCCCTGCCCAGCCCCATTCCCATCCCTACCCCCAGCCCTGCCCCAGCCCCAGACCCAACCCTGGACCCAGCTTGTCCCACCCCCAGTCCTACCCCAGCCCCGGCCCCAGCCCCAGCCCTGCCCCCAGCCGAGCCCCAGCCCAAGGCCCAGCCTCCAGCCTAGTCCTGCTTCAGCGCCGGCCCCAACCCAGCCCCAGCCCTGGCCCCAACCTCAGTCCCAGCCCTGCTCACAGCCCCGGCCGCAGCTCCAGCTCCAGCCCTACCCCAGCCCTGCCCCAGCCTCGGGCCCAGCCCTGTCCCAGGCCCAGCCCAGAACCCAGCCCAGCCTCAGCCCCAGCCCCAGCCCAGCCTCAGCCCCGGCTCCAGTCCCCGCCCCAGCCCAGCCCAGAACCCAGCCCAGCACCAGCCCTGGCCCCAGCCCTGGCCCCAGCCCCAGTCCCAGTCCCAGCCCCAGCACCTGCCCCAGCCCTACCGCAGCCCAATCCCGGTCCCAGCCCAGTCCCAGCCCTGCCCCAGCCCTGTCCCCGGCCCCAGCCCAGCCCTAGCCCAGCCCTGTTCCAGCCCCCGCCCTGCCCCAGCCCCAGCCCTGCACCGAACCCAGCCCCAGCCCTACTCCAGCCCTGCCCAAGCCTCGGGCCCAGCCCTTCCCCAGGCCCAGCCGAGACCCCAGCCCAGCCCCACCCTCTGCCCCAGCCCAGCCCCAGCCCCAGCCCTGCCCCAGCCCAGCCCTAGCGCCAGCCCCAGCCCAGCCCCTGCCCTGGACCCAGCCCCAGCACCAGCCCCAGCCCAGCCCCAGCCCCACCCTGGACCCAGCACCAGCCCCAGCCCAGCCCCTGCCCTGGACCCAGCCCCAGCCCCAGCCCAGACCCAGCCCCAGCCCTGCCCCCGCCCAAGACCTAGACCAGCCCTGCCCTCAACCCAGCCCCAGCCCCAGCCCAGCCCTGCCCTCAGCCACAGCCCAGCCCCAGCCCCACCCCGGCCCAGCCCTGCCACAGCCCAGCCCCTGCCCTGGACCGAATCCCAGTCACAGCCCCGGCCCTAGCCCAGACCCTAGCCCAGCCTCAGCCCTGGCTCCAGTCCCCGCCCCAGCGCAGCCCTGCTCCCAGCCCCGGCCCCAGCCCCGGCTCCAGTCCCCGCCCCAGCCCAGCCCAGAACACAGCCCAGCACCAGCCACGGCCCCAGCCCTGGCTCCAGTCCCCGCCCCAGCCCAGCAAAGAACCCAGCCCAGCACCAGCCCAGGCCCCAGCCCTGGCTCCATTCCCCGCCACAGCCCAGCCCTGCTCCCAGCCCCAGCACCAGCCCCAGCCCCAGCCCCACCCTCGGCCCCAGCCCAGCCCCAGCCCCAGCCCCAGCCCAGCTCCAGCCACAGCCCTGCCGCAGCCCCAGCCCCAGCCCAGCCCTGCCCTCAGCCCAGCCCCAGCCCCAGCCCAGCCCTGCCCTCAGCCCAGGCCCAGTCCTACCCCAGCCCTGCCCTCAGCCCCAGCCCCAGCCCCAGCCCCAGCCCTGCCCCAGTCCCTGCCCCAGCCCAGTCCTGGTCCCAGCCCAGCCTCTGCCCTGCCCTAGCCCCAGCCGCAGCCCTGCCCTTGACTTGGTTCCAGCCCCGACCCCAGCCCTGCCCCAAGCCGAGCCCCGGCCCCAGCGCTCAGTCCTGCCCCCAACCTGGCCCCAGCCCAAGGCCCAGCCTCCAGCCTGGTTCTGCCCCATCCCCGGCCCCAGCCCAGCCCCAGCCGCAGTCCCAGCCCCACCCTCAACCCCAGCCCAGCCCCAGCCCCAGCCCTGGACCCAGCCTCAGCCCAGCCCCAGCCCCAGCCCAGCCTCAGCCCCGGCCCCAGCCCAGCCCCTGCCCTGGACCCAGCCCCAGCCCCAGCCGCAGCCCAGCCCCTGCCCTGGACCCAGCCCCAGCCCAGCCCCAGCCCCAGCCCAGCCTCAGCCCCGGCTCCAGTCCCCGCCCCAGCCCAGCCCAGAACCCAGCCCAGCACCAGCCCTGGCCCCCGCCCTGCCCCAGCCCCAGCCCTGCACTGAACCCAGCCCCAGCCCCGGCCCCTGCCCCAGTCCCCGCCCCAGCCCAGCCCTGCTCCCAGCCCCGGCCCCAGCCCCGGCTCCAGCCCTACCCCAGCCCTTCCCCAGCCCAGCCCCAGCCACAGCGCAGCCCCAGCCCCTGACCCAGCCCAGCCCCAGCCCCGGACCCAGCCCCAGTTGCAGCACCGGCCCTGGCCCAGACCCTAGCCCAGCCTCAGCCCCGGCTCCAGTCCCCACCCCAGCCCAGCCCTGCTCCCAGCCCCGGCCCCAGCCCCGGCTCCAGCCCTACTCCAGCCCTGCCCCAGCCCAAGGCCCAGCCTCCAGCCTAGTCCTGCTTCAGCGCCGGCCCCAACCCAGCCCCAGCCCCGGCCCCAACCTCAGTCCCAGCCCTGCTCACAGCCCCGGCCCCAGCTCCAGCTCCAGCCCTACCCCAGCCCTGCCCCAGCCCCGGCCCCAGCCCTGCCCCCGCCCAAGACGTAGACCAGCCCTGCCCTCAGCCACAGCCCAGCCCCAGCCCCGCCCCGGCCCAGCCCAGCCACAGCCCAGCCCCTGGCCTGGACACAGCCCCAGGCGCAGCTCCGGCCCCAGCCCAGACCCTAGCCCAGCCTCAGCCTTGGCTCCAGTCCCCGCCCCAGCCCAGCCCTGCTCCCAGCCCCGGCCCCAGCACCAGCCCCAGCCCCAGCCCCACCCTCGGCCCCAGCCCCAGCCCCAGCCCCAGCCCAGCCCCAGCCACAGCCCTGCCCCAGCCCCAGCCGTAGCCCAGCCCTGCCCTCAGCCCAGCCCCAGCACCAGCACCAGCCCAGCCCCAGCCCTGGACCCAGACCCAGCCCAGCCCCAGCCCTGGTCCCAGCCCCAACCCCAGCCCAGCCTCAGCCCCAGCCCTGACCTAGCCCAGCCCCAGCCCTGCACCCAGCCCCAGCCCCAGCCCGAACCCTGGCCCCAGCCCCGGCCCCAGCCCAGCCCTAGCCCCATCCCTGCCCCCAGCCCCAGCCCTAGCCCAGCCCTACCCTCAGCCCCAGCCCCAGCCCTGCCCCAGCCCCAGCCCCAGCCCTACCCCAGCCCTGCCTCAGCCCCAGCCCTGCCCCAGCCCAGCCACAGCCCCAGCTCTGCCCCAGCCCAGCCCTAGCCCCAGCCCAGCTCCAGCCCCAGCCCTGCCCCAGCCCAACCCAAGCCACAGCCCAGCCCTGCCCCGAACCCAGCCCCAGCCTGGACCCATCCCTGCCCCAGCTCTGGCCCTAGCCCTGTCCCCAGCCCCGGCCCCTGCCCCAGCCCCAGTCCTGCCCCATCCCAGCCCCAAACCCCAGTCCTGGCCCAGGCCCAGCCCTTACCCAGCCCTGCACTCAGCCCCAGCCCCAGCCCCAGCCCCACCCTTGGCCCCACACCAGCCCCAGCCCCAGCCCTGCCCCAGCCCAGCCCCAGCCACAGCCCAGCCCCAGCCCCAGCCCCAGCCCCAGCCCCACCCTTGGCCCCACACCAGCCCCAGCCCCAGCCCTGCCCCAGCCCAGCCCCAGCCACAGCCCAGCCTCAGCCCTGGACCCAGCCCCAGCCCAGCCCCAGCCCCAGCTCCTGCCCCAGCCCTGCCCCAGCCCCAGCCCTATCTCCAGCCCAGTCGTGCCCCAGCCCCAGCCCGGCCCCCAGCCCAGCCCTGCCACAGTACTGCCCCAGCCCCGGCCCAGCTCCAGCCCAACCCAAGCCACAGCCCAGCCCTGCCCCGAACCCAGCCCCAGCCTGGACCCATCCCTGCCCCAGCTCTGGCCCTAGCCCTGTCCCCAGCCCCGGCCCCTGCCCCAGCCCCAGTCCTGCCCCATCCCAGCCCCAAACCCCAGTCCTGGCCCAGGCCCAGCCCTTACCCAGCCCTGCACTCAGCCCCAGCCCCAGCCCCAGCCCCACCCTTGGCCCCACACCAGCCCCAGCCCCAGCCCTGCCCCAGCCCAGCCCCAGCCACAGCCCAGCCCCAGCCCTGGACCCAGCCCCAGCCCAGCCCCAGCCCCAGCTCCTGCCCCAGCCCTGCCCCAGCCCCAGCCCTATCTCCAGCCCAGTCGTGCCCCAGCCCCAGCCCGGCCCCCAGCCCAGCCCTGCCACAGTACTGCCCCAGCCCCGGCCCAGCTCCAGCCCAACCCCCAACCCAGGCCCAGCCCTGCCCCAGCCCCATCACTTCCCAGCACCCAGCACCAGCCTCAGCCCCGGACCCAGTCCCAGTCCCAGCCCAGCCCCAACCCTGCCCCAGCCCAAGCCCCAGCCCCAGCCACAGCCCCATCCCGGCCCCCAGCCCAGCCCCATCCCCATCCCTGCCCCCAGCCCGGGCCTTGCCCAGCCCTGACCCAGCCCCCGACCTGCCCCAGCCCCAGCTCTAGCCCAGCCCTGCCCTCAGCCCAGCCCCAGGCCTGGACCCAGCCCCATCCCTGCCCCGGCCCCAGCCCAGCCCCAGCCCTATACCTGCCCCCAGCCCAGCCCTAGCCCAGCCCTGCCCCAGCCCCAGTCCTGCCCCAGCCCCAGCCCTAGCCTAGCCCTGCCCTCAGCCCAGCCCCAGGCCTGGACCCAGCCCCAGCCCTGCCGTGAACACAGCCCCAGCCCCCGCCCCATCCCTGCCCCCGTCCCTGCCCCAGCCCCAGGCCTAGCCCAGCCCTGCCCTCAGCCCAGTCCCAGTCCTGCCCCAGCCCCAGCCCGGCCCCAGCCCCAGCCCCAGCCCCAGCCCCAGCCCCAACCCCAGCCCTACCCCATCCCTCCCCCAGCCTCAGGCCCAGCCCAGACCCCAGCCCAGCCCCACCCTCATCCCCAGCCCTGTCCCCAGACCCAGCCCTGCCCCAGCCCATCCCCAGCCCCAGCCCAGCCCCAACCCTGCCCCAGCCCCAGCCCCAGGCACGGCCCCATCCCTGCCCCCAGCCCAGCCCTAGCCCAGCCCTCACCCAGCCCTGCACCGAACCCAGCCCCAGACCGGCCCCAGCCCTGCACCGAACCCAGCCCCAGACCGGCCCCAGCCCTACACCAGCTCGGGCCCCAGCCCTGTCCCCTTCCCCGGCCCCTGCCCCAGCCCCAGCCCTAGCCCAGCCCTGCCCTCAGCCCCAGCCCCAGCCCCAGCCCTACCCCAGCCCTGCCCTCAGCCCCAGCCCCAGACCAGGCCGCAGCCCAGCGCTAGCCCAGCCCTGCCCCCAGCCCTAGGCCAGCCATGCCCCAGCCCTAGCCGAGCCCTGCCCCAGGCCCAGCCCTAGCCCAGCCCTGCCCCAGCCCAAGCCCAGCCTCCAGCCCCTAGCCCAGCCCCAGCTCAGCACCACCCAGCCCCAGTCCTGCCCCAGCCCAAGCCCAGCCTCCAGAGCCTAACCCAGCCCCAGCTCAGCCCCACACAGCCCCAGCCCCAGCCCAGGCCCCATCCCTGGCCCAGCCCCCAACCCAGCCCTAGCCCCAGACACGGCCCCAGCCCAGCGCTAGCCCAGCCCTGCCCCCAGCCCTAGCCCAGCCCTGCCCCACGCCCAGCCCTAGCCCAGCCCTTTCCTGAGCCCAGCCCCAGCACAGCCCCAGCCCCAGCCTGCCCCCAGCCGAGCCCCGGCCCCAGCGCTCAGGCCTGCCCCCAACCCGGCCCCAGCCCAAGGCCCAGCCTCCAGCCTAGTTCTGCCCCATCCCCGGCCCCAGCCCAGCCCCAGCCCCAGCCCCAGCCCCAGCCCCAGCCCCAGCCCTGTCCCCAGCCCCTTCCCTGCCCCAGCCCTACCCTAGCCCAGTCCCGGTCCCAGCCCAGGCCCAGCCCTGCCCCAGCCCCAGCCCCAGCCCCAGCCCTGCCCCAGCCCTTCCTCAGCCCCAGCCCCAGACCAGGCTGCAGCCCAGCGCTAGCCCAGCCCTCCCCCAGCCCTAGGCCAGCTATGCCCCAGCCCTAGCCGAGCCCTGCCCCAGGCCCAGCCCTAGCCCAGCCCTGCCCCAGCCCAAGCCCAGCCTCCAGCCCCTAGCCCAGCCCCAGCTCAGCACCACCCAGCCCCAGTCCTGCCCCAGCCCAAGCCCAGCCTCCAGCCCCTAACCCAGCCCCAGCTCAGCCCCACACAGCCCCAGCCCCAGCCCAGGCCCCATCCCTGGCCCAGCCCCCAACCCAGCCCTAGCCCCAGACACGGCCCCAGCCCAGCGCTAGCCCAGCCCTGCCCCCAGCCCTAGCCCAGCCCTGCCCCACGCCCAGCCCTAGCCCAGCCCTTTCCTGAGCCCAGCCCCAGCACAGCCCCAGCCCCAGCCTGCCCCCAGCCGAGCCCCGGCCCCAGCGCTCAGGCCTGCCCCCAACCCGGCCCCAGCCCAAGGCCCAGCCTCCAGCCTAGTTCTGCCCCACCCCCGGCCCCAACCCAGCCCCAGCCCCAGACCCAACCTCAATCCCAGCCCTGCTCCCACCCCCGGCCCCAACCCCGGCTCCAGCCCTACCCCAGCCCTGCACCCAGCCCAGCCCCAGCCCCGGCCTCAACCTCAGATCCAACCCTGCTCCCAGCCCCGGCTCCAGCCCTACCCCAGCCCTGCCCCAGCCTCGAGCCCAGCCCTGTCCCAGGCCCAGCCCAGCCTCAGCCCTGCCCCAGTCCCAGTCCCAGTCCCAGCCCCAGCCCCGGCCCCAGGCCAGCCTTAACCTAGCCCTGCCCCATTCCCAGCCCTACCTCATCCCTGCTGTCAGCCCAGCCCCAGCCCTGGACCCAGCCCCAGCGTTAGTCCCAGCCCTGCCCCAGCCCTACCCCAGCCCAAGCCCCAGCCCCAGCAAAAGCCCCATCCTGGCCCCAGCCCAGCCCAGCCCCAGCCCCATCCCTGACCCCAGCCCCAGCCCCAGCCCAGCGCCAGCCCTTCCGCAGCCCCAGCCTCAGCCTCGGCCCCAGCCCAGCACTAGCCCAGCCCTGCCCCAGGCCCAGCCCTATCCCAGCCCTGCCCTCAGCCCAGCCTCAGCCCGGCCCCAGCCCCAGTCCTGCCCCAGCCCCAGTCCTGCCCCAGCCCAGCCCCCATCCCCAGCCCTACCCCAGCCCTGCCCCAGCCCCAGCCCCAGCCCCAGCCCCGCCCCAGCCCCGAGGCCCGGCCCCAGCCCTGCCCCAGACCTGTCCAAGACTTGGTTCCAGCCCCAGCCCCAGCCCTTCCCCCAGCCCAGCCCCAGCCCAAGGCCCAGCCTCCAGCCTAGTCCTGCCCCAGCCGCGGCACCAACCCAGCCCCAGCCCTGGACCCAGGCCCAGCCCAGCCCCAGCCCCATCCGTTCCCCCAGCCCAGCCCAGCCCCATCCCCATCCCTGCCCCCAGCCCAGCCCCAACCCCAGCCCAGCCCCAACCCTGCCCCAGCCCCAGCCCCAGCCCCAGGCACGGCCCCAGCCCTGCCCCAGCCCCAGCCCCGGCCCCACACTCAGCCCCAGACCAGCCCCATCCCTGCTCCCAGCCCAGCCCAAGCCCCAGCCCCATCCTTGCCCCCAGCCCCAGCCCCATCCCTGCCCCCAGCCCAACCCTAGCCCAGCCCTCAGCCAGCCCCCGCCCTGCCCCAGCCCTGCACCGAACCCAGCCCCAGACCGGCCCCAGCCCTACACCAGCTCGGGCCCCAGCCCTGTCCCCATCCCCGGCCCCTGCCCCAGCCCCAGCCCTAGCCCAGCCCTGCCCTCAGCCCCAGCCCAAACCCTGCCCCAGCCCCAGCCCCAGCCCTGCCCCAGCCCTGCCCTCAGCCCCAGCCCCAGCCCCACCCTCAGCCCCAGCCCAGCGCCAGCCCTTCCGCAGCCCCAGCCTCAGCCTCGGCCCCAGCCCAGCACTAGCCCAGCCCTGCCCCAGGCCCAGCCCTATCCCAGCCCTGCCCTCAGCCCAGCCTCAGCCCGGCCCCAGCCCCAGTCCTGCCCCAGCCCAGCCCCCATCCCCAGCCCTACCCCAGCCCTGCCCCAGCCCCAGCCCCAGCCCCAGCCCTGCCCCAGCCCCGAGGCCCGGCCCCAGCCCTGCCCCAGACCTGTCCAAGACTTGGTTCCAGCCCCAGCCCCAGCCCTTCCCCCAGCCCAGCCCCAGCCCAAGGCCCAGCCTCCAGCCTAGTCCTGCCCCAGCCGCGGCACCAACCCAGCCCCAGCCCTGGACCCAGGCCCAGCCCAGCCCCAGCCCCATCCGTTCCCCCAGCCCAGCCCAGCCCCATCATCATCCCTGCCCCCAGCCCAGCCCCAACCCCAGCCCAGCCCCAACCCTGCCCCAGCCCCAGCCCCAGCCCCAGGCACGGCCCCAGCCCTGCCCCAGCCCCAGCCCCGGCCCCACACTCTGCCCCAGACCAGCCCCATCCCTGCTCCCAGCCCAGCCCAAGCCCCGGCCCCATCCTTGCCCCCAGCCCCAGCCCCATCCCTGCCCCCAGCCCAGCCCTAGCCCAGCCCTCAGCCAGCCCCCGCCCTGCCCCAGCCCTGCACCGAACCCAGCCCCAGACCGGCCCCAGCCCTACACCAGCTCGGGCCCCAGCCCTGTCCCCTTCCCCGGCCCCTGCCCCAGCCCCAGCCCTAGCCCAGCCCTGCCCTCAGCCCCAGCCCCAGCCCCAGCCCCACCCTCGGCCCCAGCCCTGCCTCAGCCCCAGGCCTGCCCCAGCCCAGCCACAGCCACAGCCCAGCCCCAGCCCTGGACCCAGTCACAGCCCAGCCTCAGCCCTGCCCCAGAACAGCCACAGCCCCAGGCCTGCCCCAGCCCAGCCACAGCCACAGCCCAGCCCCAGCCCTGGACCCAGTCACAGCCCAGCCTCAGCCCTGCCCCAGCCCTGGCTCCTGCAACAGCCCCAGCCCCAGCCGCAGCCCCAGCCCTACCCCTAACTCAGCCCTAGCCCCAGCCCCAGCCCCAGCCCCACCCTCAGCACCAGCCCAGCCCCAGCCCCAGCCCCAACCTTGGCCCCAGCCCAGCCCCAGTTCCAGCCCTGCCCCAGCCCTGCCCCAGCCCCGGCCCCGGCCCCAGCTCAGCGCTAGCCCAGCCCTGCCCCCAGCCCAGCACCAGCCCTGCCCCAGGCCCAGCCCCAGCTACAGTCCTGCCCCACCCCCAGCCCCAGCCCATCCCTGCCGTAGGCCCAGCCCCAGCCCGGCCCCATCCCTGACCCCTGCCCAGCCCCAGCCCCAGCCCAGCCCCAGCTCTGACCCCAGCCCAGTCGTGCCACAGCCCCAGCCAGGCCCCCAGCCCCAGCCCTGCCACAGTACTGCCGCAGCCCCAGCCCAGATCCAGCCCAACCCCCAGTCCAGCCCCAGCCCTGCCCCAGGCCCATCACTTCCCAGCACCCAACACCAGCCTCAGCCGTGGACCCAGCCCCGGACCCAGCCCAGCCACAGCCCCATCCCCAGCCCCAGCCCTGCTCCAGTCCCAGCCCCAGCCCCAGCGCTAGTCCCAGCCCTGCTCCAGCCCTACCCCAGCCCAGTCCCGGTCCCAGCCCAGCCCCAACGTTGCCCCAGCCCCAGCCCCAGCCACAGCCACAGCCCCATCCCGGCCCCCAGCCCAGCCCAGCCCCATCCCCATCCCTGAACCCAGTCCCAGCCCCAGCCCCAGCCTAGCCCCAGCCCCAGCCCCACCCCAGCCCTAGCCCAGCCCTGTCCCGGCCCCAGCCCCAGCCCCAGCCCTGCCCAAGACTTGGTTCCAGCCTCAGCCCCACCCCAGTCCTCGCCCCAGCCCAGCCCTAGTCCCAGCCCAGCCCCAGCCCTGGCCCCAGCTCAGCACTAGCCCAGCCTTGCCCCCAGTCCAGCACCAGCCCTGCCCCAGGCCCAGCCCCAGCTCCAGCCACAGCCCAGCCCCAGCCCTGGACCAAGCCCCAGTCCCAGCCCAGCCCCAGCCCCAGCCCTATATCCAGCCCAGTCGTGCCACAGCCCCGGCCCGGCCCCCAGCCCAGCCCTGCCACAGTACTGCCCCAGCCCCGGCCCAGCTCCAGCCCAACCCCCAGCCCAGTCCCAGCCCTGCCCCAGCCCCATCACTTCCCAGCACCCAGCACCAGCCTCAGTCCCGGACCCAGCCCCGGACCCAGCCCAGCCTCCAGCCCCAGCCCCAGCCCCAGCCGTGCCCCATTCCCTGCCCCAGCCCCAGCACTAGTCCCAGCCCTGCCCCAGCCCTACCCCAGCCCAGTCCCGGTCCCAGCCCAGCCCCATCCCGGCCCCCAGCCCAGCCCAGCCCCAGCCTCATCCCTTCCCCAGCCCCAGCCCCAGCCTCGGCCCCAACCCAGCGCTAGCCCAACCCTGCCCCCAGCCCTAGCCCAGCCCTGCCCTCAGCCCAGCCCCAGCGCAACCCCATCCCCAGCCCTGCCCCAGCCCTGCCCAAGACTTGGTTCCAGCCCCAGCCCCACCCCAGTCCTCGCCCCAGCCCAGCCCTAGTCCCAGCCCAGCCCCAGCCCTGGCCCCAGCTCAGTCCCAGCCCAGCCCCTACCCCAGCTCCTGCCCCAGCCCAGCCCCAGCCCAGCCCCAGCCCTGCCCCAGGCCCAGCCCCAGCCCCAGCCCAGCCCTGCCGTCAGCCCAGTCCCAGCCCAGCCCCAGCTCAGTCCCAGCCCAGCCCCTACCCCAGCTCCTGCCCCAGCCCAGCCCCAGCCCAGCCCCAGCCCTGCCCCATCCCCAGCCCTAGCCCATCCCTGCCGTCAGCCCAGTCCCAGCCCAGCCCCAGCTCAGTCCCAGCCCAGCCCCTACCCCAGCTCCTGCCCCAGCCCAGCCCCAGCCCCAGCCCCAGCCCTGCCCCATCCCCAGCCCTAGCCCATCCCTGCCGTCAGCTCAGCCCCAGCCACAGCCCAGCCCCAGCTCTGACCCCAGCCCTGTCCCAGCCGTGCCCCAGCCCCAGCTCCTGCCCCAGCCCTATCCCCAGCCCAGTCGTGCCCCAGCCCTGGCCCGGCCCCCAGCCCAGCCCTGCCACAGTACTGCCCCAGCCCGAGCCCAGCTCCAGCCCAACCCCCAACCCAGCCCCAGCCCTGACCCAGCCCCATCACTTCCCAGCACCCAGCACCAGCCTCAGCCCCGGACCCAGCCCCGGCCCCAGCCCTGGCCCCAGCCCTGCCCCAGTCCCTGCCCCACCCCAGCGCCAGTCCCAGCCCTGCCCCAGTCCTACCTCCAACCTAGCCCCAGCCTCATCCCCAACCCTGCCTCAGCCCCAGCCCAGCCCCAGCCCTGCCCCAGCCACACCTCAGCCCCACTCCAGCCCCACCTCAGCCCCAGTCCAGACCCAGTCCTACCCCCAGCCTAGCCCCAGCCTCATCCCCAGCCCTGCCCCAGCCCCAGCCCAGCCTCCAGTCCAACCCAGTCCCAGATCAGCCCCAGGCGAGCCCCAGCCCCAGCCCCGGCTCCCGCCCCAGTCCAGCCCCAGCCCTGCCCCAGCCCTGCCCCAGCCCCAGCCCAGCCTCCAGCCCCCAGCCCTGTCCCCAGCCCAGCCCCCAGCCCAGGTGCAGACCATCCACAGCCCAGCCCCCAGCTCCAGCCCCAGCCCTTTCCCCAGCCCTATCCACAGCCCTGCCCCAGCCACGGCCCAGCCCCCACCCCTGCCCCAGCCCAAGCCCCAGCCCCAGCCCTGCGCCAATCCTGGCCCCAGCCCTGCCCCAGGCCCAGCCACAGCTCCAGCCTTGCCCCATCCCCAGCCCTAGCCCATCCCTGCCCCCTGCCCAGCCCCAGCCCCAGCCCAGCCCCAGCTCTGGCCCCAGCCCAGCCCCAGCCCCTGGCCCAGCCCTGACCCAGCCCCATCACTCCCCAGCAACCAGCACCAGACTCAGCCCTGGACCCAGCCCCAGCCCCAGCCCAGCCCCAGGCCTTCCCCAGCCCCATCCCTGGCCCCAGCCCTAGCCCCGCCCTGCCCCAGCCCCCGCCCTGGCCCGGCCCCAGCCGTGCACCAAACCCAGCCCTGGCTCCTGCCCCAGCCCCAGCCTCAGCCCCAGCCCCAGCCCAGCCCCAGCCCTGGACCCAGCCCCAGCCGCAGCCCCAGCCCCAGCCCTGGACCCAGCCCCAGCCGCAGCCCCAGCCCCAGACCCAGCCCTGCCCCAGCTCAGCCACAGCCACAGCCCAGCCCCAGCCCTGCCCCAGCCGCAGCCCCAGACCCAGACCCAGCCCTGCCCCAGCTCAGCCACAGCCACAGCCCAGCCCCAGCCCAGCCACAGCCCTGTCCCCAGCCCCAGCCCCAGTCCCAGCCCTAGTCCAGCCCTACCCCTACCTCAGCCCTAGCCCCAGCCCTGTCCCAAGCCCAGCCCCAGCCCTGCCCCAACCCAGCCCCAGCCCAACCCCAGCCCTGTCCCAGCCCCTGCCCCAGCCCCAGCCCCAGCCCCAGCCCTTCCCCAACCCAGCCCCAGCCCACGGCCCAGCCTCAAGCCTAGTCCTGCTCCAGCCCCGGCCCCAATCTAGCCCCAGCCCTACCCCTACCTCAGCCCTAGCCCCAGCCCTGTCCCAAGTCCAGCCACAGCCCTGCCCCAGTCCCAGCCACAGCCACAGCCACAGCCCCAACCCCAGCCCCATCCCCAGCCCTGCCCCAGCTCAGCCACAGCCACAGCCCAGCCCCAGCCCAGCCACAGCACTGTCCACAGCCCCAGCCCCAGTCCCAGCCCTAGCCCAGCCCTACCCCTACCTCAGCCCTAGCCCCAGGCCTGTCCCAAGCCCAGCCACAGCCCTGCCGCAGTCCCAGCCCCAGCCCCAGCCCCAGCCCCAGCCCTGCCCCAACCCAGCCCCAGCCCACGGCCCAGCCTCAAGCCTAGTCCTGCCCCAGCCTCGGCCCCAATCCTGCCCCAGCCCTACCCGTACCTCAGCCCTAGCCCCAGCCCTGTCCCAAACCCAGCCCCAGCCCTGCCCCAGCCCAGCCACAGCCACAGCCCTGCCCCAGCCGTGAACCCAGCCTCAGCCCCAGCCCAGCCCCAGCCCCAGCCCTGCACCAGCCCAGCCCCAGCCTTGGGCCCAGCCCTATTCCAGGCCCAGCCCAGACCCCAGCCCAGACTCAGCCCCGGCCCCAGCCCTGCCCCAGCCCCATCCCTAGCCCAGCCCTGCCCTCAACCCAGCCTCAGCCCGGCCCCAGCCCTGTCCGCAGCCCCAGCCCAGCCCCTGCCCCAGCCCCAAACTCGTCCCCAGCCCAGCCCCTGCCCCAGCCCTACCCCAGCCCAGTCCCGGTCCCAGCCCAGCCCCAGCCCTGCCCCAGCCCAAGCCCCTGCCCCAGCCCTAGCCCCATCCCTTCCCCCTGCCCAGTCCAGCCCCATCCCCATCCCTGCCCCCAGCCCAGCCCCAGCCCCAGCCCCACCCCAGCCCCAGCCCTGTACGATTAGATTATATGGACCCAAATGGAGCAAGTGTTACACATGCTGGGTTGCCTTTGTCAGAAGAGGTTCAGGATTATTTAAGAAAGGAGAAGTCTGCGTGTGTAAAAGGACTAGGTGGCAGAGTCGAAATACAATCTGTAACACAGGACTCTGCTGAGGAGCCTTCCCCGTCTCTTTTAGCTGAGCAAATTGTACAGGAGAAGAAAGTAGGTGAGGGAGAGGAGACAAACAGGGCGATAGATCCTGGAGGTGGTGTTAAAGATCATGTAAGAAAGCACGCAGAGTATTGGCGAAAGGTTGCAGAACACTTAAACGCCGAAGGAGATCAGGAAGGGCTTAGCCGGCTGGCTGCTTCACATCAAGCTTTTCCAGTGATGTATACACAGGTCCCTGGGGAGCAAAATGTTTTTCAGGCTGATGTAACCCAATTGCCATGGAAATTGTTATCTCAATTAAGACAAGCTGCGAGTCAATTTGGGGTTCAATCTGAACCAGCTAGACAGATGATTGATTTTATTTATATGAACTATAATATGTTACCTAGAGATTCTTATAATGTTATGAAGCTGATCCTAACAGCATCTCAATTTATGACATTTTTGAATGAGTGGGAACACCTAGCTAGACAATCAGCTGGAGTACAAAGACAGCAAAACGATCCATTATTTGGTGTAACAGTAGATCAGTTGTGTGGAACGGGACAGAATGAGAGACCAGAGTTACAGGCACTTTTACAGCCGCCTGTTTTGCAAGCATCAGCCCAGATAGTAAGGAGGGCTTTTGACAAGCAGAAGGATGGAAATGCAAATCCTCACTATATGGGAACTAAGCAAGGTAGACAGAAACCTCTTGGTGAATTTGTGGATAAGTTGCTTGCCACACTTAGAGCAGCAAGCGTAGGAGAAGGTATCCGAGAGGCAATTTTAAGGCAGTGTTTAATGCAGAATGGGAACCAGCAGACGCAACAGCTTATTACATCAGCAGATCCTAGATGGATGGTAGCCGAATTGTTGCAGAGGGCTCAGGACTTGCCAAGCAATCCGATGGCCATGCTGACGGAGGTGATTGATAAGGGATTACAAAAACAGGCTGAGGTGTTGTCAATGACAATGACAAAACAGCTTGAGCATAGTCAGCAGGTTATGGCAGCCTTAGTACCTTTGCGCACAAACTCGA
Organism: Melanerpes formicivorus; assembly: GCF_026170545.1. Lineage (NCBI taxonomy): Eukaryota > Metazoa > Chordata > Aves > Piciformes > Picidae > Melanerpes > Melanerpes formicivorus. Next base: position 9,401 of record NW_027143409.1, on the reverse strand, counting down.
AAGGGCAAGGCCGACCCTATAAGCAGTCATCAGACGAAATACAGTGTCATCGAAAAGCGTAAGGCGGAGATATCGTCTAAAGTAATGCCTGGACTTTTGGCCCATAGATCCGCTTTAGGGCATTTCCCTAGCGGAGATAGTTATTTTGATGAAGCTTGTTGGAGAGAATACAGGAACAAGTTGTGGGACTTGGTTATAGATGGTGATAAAACTGCTATAAAGCTGCAAAAGTCGTGGCGAGAATGCATGAACTGTGTTAAAACCTACGAACTGAAACAGCGAATGGCTGCTGCAGTTAGAGCAACTTTGTCAGGACGAGATGCAGCGCCAGGTGTATCTGAGTTGCAGCTGAAAGATGTGTCTGAGAACTGTCGACCGATCGACCGGGGCCACCCCCGATACATCTTGCGGCGACCACACCGCGTTTACCAGCCGTCACCACTGCCGTTTGCACACAGCGGGGAACCTTCCTCTGACATCGCCAGCGACGGCTCGGACTCGGAAGATAACACCGGCAGCGAGGAATTCAAACAGCGCCGACTTTGCTTTACGGCCCCTCTTAGAAAAAATGGAGCGCTTGGAGGCTCGCGGTTACAGCGTTCCTGCCACCGCTCTCCTCCCGCGAGCCCTGCCGGCCCCCGCGGATACCGACGGCTCCGACCAAGGCGGTACCGGCTGACGCACCACTGATACCGACAGCGCCGACAGTAGCAGCGGAGCAGCTGCCACGGCAGCAGCCCCCACCCCTTTCCCCCGCAGCGGCTTTAGCCGCACTACTCTGTTTTGATTTAAAGCAACAGTACTCATTTTGTCATTTCTGATTGTAACGTCTTTTAGAGATTTGTTATTTAGAGTTTTGTTAAGTTTTTCTAATAAGCATAATGAATAAGTAAGCATTTGGTATTTATAAGTACTTAGTACATAGTAATTGCAGTCAGGTGTATGCACTTAGTTAAGAGTTCAAATTGTAAGATTTTCTTTTGGTTCGAACCTTCTTAGTTGTCTGCCTAGGCATTTCAAAGGAGCTCCATGTAATATAGTTAAGGAATGTATAAACAGCTTTTAATTTTGGAAAGTGTTTTTTAGTTAATGTAACAATTTTATTTCTTTTTAGACACTGATTTGCTGGATTAATTTTAACATAGTTTTTTAAGGTTTTAAGGATTTTTAGTATTAGCATAAGTTAAGGTTTGTAGTAAATAGGTATTAATTTTAACAACTATTCCTTCACTAATGTGCAGAAGAACCAAGACTGAGAGGAAACAGCATTTCCCATGAAGTCGAACATCGATCACAATAACTGTTCTGATAATCTGGGGTCAAAAGCATCAATCAAAATAATTTTGTCCTGAATGCTGAATTTGAAAATAGGCAGTTTGGGCTGGTAAATACAGAAAACCTATTTTGTGGTGAGGAAAAGGATTTAAATCCCCATGGAAAATTATTGAAAGGGATTGGCATAAGTGGGAAATAAAGACTAGAGAAATTTTAGTTGGGAAATATCAGGAATAATTAAAAGGATTAGTAAAAGGAAAAGTAAGAGACAAGATTTTGAAGGAAGGGGAATTGAAATAACAAAAGCACAATGGGAAATGGTAAACAAACTAACCAAGGAAGTAGAGAAGAGACTCCAAATGGAATTTTGAAGTGGGTTAAGGAGTTAAAAAATCTGTAGGGCTCCTGAAGAATGTAACTGCTGCCGAGAAGAAAATACACCCGGCTGCTGGTTGCACCCCAGCAGGCCGAGGAGGCAGAGTTCACATATACTTGGTGGAGCCTAATTTTGATCCTAACCCTATTTGTACATAAGTAGTCCAATCGAAATCAAAAACCACGTTCCCATGTGTGGAATCTTGATCAGACCAGAGAGAAAAGACTTGAACTTGAAAAAGCAATAGTAAATTTTTCTGCTACAGTTGAAATCATAGTAAATGCAAGCACAGATGCAATAAAAGTGCAGCAAATTGAAATCAATAGTCTCTCGAAAATATCTACTCAGAATAGATTAGCTTTGGATTTTTTATATGTTAAGGAAGGGGGTGTATGTGTAGTCATAAATGTAAGTTGTTGTAGTTATGTTAATCTAGATGAACGAGTGGAAACAGATTTACAGGCGATTGTAAACCACAATCAGATATTACATCAGATTTCTTTGGATGATACTTCTTCTGTATTTAAAGGAATATGGGATAAGTTAACTTCTTGCTTATCGACTATAAGTTGCTTTAAAAAATTCTTTGCAATACCTGTTGGAATAATTGTAATATTGCTATGCATAATACTCTGCAATTGTTGTTACAAAATACTAAGACCTTTAAGTAAGATTGCTCATGTCAATGAGTTACAAGTAGAGAATTATGATCAGAATGTGATCAGAACAGATGAACTTAATTATGATCCAATTAAGAAGGTTCTGAAATATCTGGAAATTTTAATGCAAATCAATGGTGACAAAAAAAAAAAAGGGGGGGAATTGTGATGAATATACTGGTGATTCGTGTTAAAATTGTAAGACTTAGAGTGCAGTGGGATTAAGGGTCAGGATCTTGTGAGGCCTGTTTAGAGGATAAAGAGAAAGAAACCTATCTTGCAGACTTGCAAGGACACTGTCTGGTTAATTGGAGACATCACGGCTGAGAAGGAGCTGTCTTAAAGATAAACATTCAGAACTAGGAATTTGTTTTCTTCAGATAAGAAGCCTGCACAATTGAGCATGTGTGAAAGTGGATGCTCTGACCCTTACCACACTGAATGTAGGGAGAAGGGATTTGACCACCTATTCTAAGACTATCATATGCCTCCCTTCTATTTAGCATAAGTTTGCTTATATAGATGATGAAACTATATAAGATGAAGAAAACTATTGTAAGGTTGCTTTTTGGGTGAAGTTGGTACCAATAAGAGATTAGTATTACTAGGATGAGCAAAAACACATTATTATGGGTAATTTTATATTGGGCAAAGCAATGAAGCTCTTTTGCTCTTGCTGATTGCCTGCAAGTTTTCTGTCTGTAAGGCTAGAGCCTGGCCAGATCTACCTTTACAGATTAAAGAAATCTTGCTACCCTTAAACAAATTATGATTTTTGACCATCCTAGAGAAAATAAAGATGCAACATAACAGGTAGTAATGAATTGATTAAACTTTTTCAGACATGTCTGATAGGGATACCCAGACTTAATGTAAATATGTTTATTAATTATAGCAGTAAGTTTTAAGGTTCTTAGGTATTATTGTACTCATTTTGATTATTGTTAAACTTGTTTATAATTGTATTATGCAAAGTGTTCAAGGAATAACTTCCAAGGCCTTACTTGCACAAAAGAAAAACGGGGGAATTGTTGTCGGACAAGAGGGGACATGGGTCCCAGGAACACCTGTGCAATTCAGGCCTTGAAGAATTCTCTGTTGATAATATACTGGCGGAAAGGAGATGTGAGAAAGTGCTGATTGCTTGGTATGCTGAAGTCCAGCTGCCCCTGAGATGGGAGGCAAGCGAGATAAGGAAGAGGCGAGATCTGGGAAAGAGAGCAATTAGGCCGGATAGAAGAATTCCACAGAGTTGTGAAAACAATGATGTAACCTTTTAGAGAGCAACCAATAGTATGTTGCCAAGTAGGCATAATTATAGCAAACTGTATATAAGATGTGTCTGATGCTCAATAAAGTGGAATCCGCTGATCAAATTGGTCGTTAAAGCGGCCCCCTTCTTGCAGTACTGCCCCAGCCCCAGCCCTGCCCCAGCACCATCACTTCCCAGCACCCAGCACCAGCCTCAACTCCGGACCCAGCCCCGGACCCAGCCCAACCTCCAGCCCCAGCCCCAGCCCTGCCCCAGTCCCGGCCCCACCCCAGCGCCAGTCCCAGCCCTGCCCCAGTCCTACCCCCAGCCTAGCCCCAGCCTCATCCCCAACCCTGCCTCAGCCCCAGCCCAGCCCCAGCCCTGCCCCAGCCACACCTCAGCCCCACTCCAGCCCCACCTCAGCCCCAGTCCAGACGCAGTCCTACCCCCAGCCTAGCCCCAGCCTCATCCCCAGCCCTGCCCCAGCCTCAGCCCAGCCCCAGCCCCAGCCCCAGCCCTGTCCCCAGCCCCAGCCACAGCCCCAGCCACACCCTCGGCACCAGCCCAGCCCCAGCCCCAGCCCCAACCTTGGCCCCAGCCCAGCCCCAGTTCCAGCCCTGCCCCAGCCCTGCCCCAGCCCTGCCCCAGCCCCGGCCCCAGCCCCGGCCCCAGACTCGGCCCCAGCCCAGCCCCAGCCCCAGCCCCAGCCCCGCCCTCGGCCTCAGCCCAGCCCTGCCCACAGCCCCAGCCCCAGCCCCACCCTCGGCACCAGCCCAGCCCCAGCCCCAGCCCCAACCCCGGCCCCAACCTCAGTCCCAGCCCTGCTCCTAGCCCTGACCCCAGCCCCGGCCACAGCCCTGTCCCAGCCCCAGTCTTGCCCCAGCCCCGGTCCCAACCCTGGCCCCTGCCCAGCCCCACTCCAATCCCCACGCCCTGCCCAGCCCCAGCCCCAGCCCCAGCCCCGGCCCCAGCCCTGGCCCCTGCCCAGCCTCACTCCCAGACCAGCCTCACTCTCGGCACCAGCCCAGCCCCAGCCCTGCCACAGCCCAGCCCCAGCCACCGCCCAGTCCCAGCCCTGGACCCAGCCCCAGCCACAGCCCTGGACCCAGCCCAGCCCCAGCCCCAGCACTGGCCCAAACCCCAGCCCCAGCTCTGGCCCCAGCCCCAGCCCCAGCCCAGCCCCAGCCCCGGTCCCAGACCCAGCCCCAGCCCTGCCCCAGCCCAGCCCCAGCCCCAGCCCCAGCCCTGCGCCAGCCCAGCCCCAGCCCCAGCCCAGCCCCTGCCCTGGACCCAGCCCCAGCCCTAACCCAGCCCAAGCCCATCCCCAGCCACCGCCCAGCCCCAGTCCTGGACCCCAGCCTCAGGCCCAGCCCTGCCCCAGGCCCAGCCCAGACCCCAGCCCAGCCCCACCCACGGGCCCCATCCCCGGCCCTAACCGAGCCCTAGCCCAGCCCTGCACAGGCACAGCCCTAACCCAGCCCTGCCCTTAGCCCAGCCCCAGCCCTGCCCCAGCCTCGGGCCCAGTCCTGTCCCAGGCACAGCCCAGACCCTAGCCCAGCCTCAGCCTCAGCCCCGGCCCCAGCCCTGCCGCAGCCCCTGCCCTGCCCCAGCCCTGCCTCAGCCCCAGCCCAGCCTCCAGCCCCTAGCCCAGCCCCAGCCCCAGTCCTGGCCCCATCCTTGGCCCAGCCCCCAACCCAGACTCAGCCCCATCCCTGCCCCCAGCCCCAGCCCTGCACCGAACCCAGCCCCAGCCCTAGCCCAGCCCTGCCCAAGCCTCGGGCCCCAGCCCTGTCCCCAGCCCCAGCCCCTGCCCTAGCCCCAGCCCTAGCCCAGCCCTGCCCTCAGCCCCAGCCCCAGCCCAGGCCCCCACCCTCGGCCCCAGCCCAGCCACAGCCCCAGGCCTGCCCAAGCCCCAGCCCCAGCCCTGGACCCAGCCCCAGCCCAGCCTCAGCCCTGCCCCCAGCCCAGCCACAGCCACAGCCCCAGCCCAACCCCAGGCTCTGGACCCAGCCCTGCCCCAGCCCAGCCCCAGCCACAGCCCAGCCCCCAGCCCTGGACCCAGCCCCCAGTCGCAGCCCCGGCCCCAGTCCAGACCTTAGCCCATCCTCAGTCACGGCTCCAGTCCCCGCCCCAGCCCAGCCCAGAACCCAGCCCAGCAGCAGCGCCGGCCCCAGCCCTGCCGCAGCCCCAGCCCCAACCCCAGCCCCAAGCCCAGCCCCTGCCGCAGCCCCACTCCCATCCCAGCCCCCCAGCCCTGCCCCAGCCCCAGCCCCAGCCCCAGCCCCGGCCCCCAGCCCTGCCCCAGCCCCAGCCCCAGCCCCAGCCCCAGCCCCTGCCCCGGCCCAGCCCTGGCCCGAGCCCAGCCCCTGCCCTGGACCCAGCCCCAGCCCAGGCCCTGCCCTGGACCCAGCCCCAGCCCAGGCCCAGCCACACCCCAGCCTCAGCCCTGGCTCCAGTCCCCCGCCCCAGCCCAGCCCAGAACCCAGCCCAGCACCAGCCCCTGGCCCCAGCCCTGGCCCCAGCCCCAGCCCCCAGACGCAGCCCCAGAGCAGCCCAGCCCAGCACCTGCCCCCAGCCCTGTTCCCGGCCCCAGCCCAGCCCTAGCCCAGCCCTGTACCAGCCCCCGCACTGCCCCAGCCCCAGCCCTGCACCGAACCCAGCCCCAGCCCTACTCCAGCCCTGCCCAAGCCTCGGGCCCAGCGCTTCCCCCAGGCCCAGCCGAGACCCCCAGCCCAGCCCCACCCTCGGCCCCCAGCCCAGGCCCCAGCCCCAGCCCTGCCCCAGCCCAGCCCCAGCCACCACCCAGCCCCAACCTGGACCCAGCCCCAGCCCTGCCCGAGCCCAGCATCAGCACCAGCCCCAGCCCAGCCCCTGCCCTGGACCCAGCCCCAGCCCCAGCCCAGCCCCAGCCCCACCCTGGACCCAGCACCAGCCCCAGCCCAGCCCCCAGCCCCCAGCCCCAGCCCTGCCCCACCCCAGCCCCAGCCACCGCCCAGCCCCAGCCCTGCCCCCAGCCCAGCCCCATCTCCACCCTGGCCCCAGCCCCAGCCCCAGCCCTAGCCCAGCCCTGCCCTCAGCCCAGGCCCAGCCCAGCCCCCAGCCCAGCCCCACCCACGGCCCCAGCCCCAGCCCCAGGCCAGCCCTAGCCCAGCCCTGCCCCCAGCCCTGCCCCAGCCCCAGCCCTATCCCAGCCCCAGCCCCAGCCCTGCCCCAGCCCCAGACCTAGCCCAGCCCTGCTCTCAGCCCAGGCCCAGCCCAGCCCCAAGCCCAGCCCCACCCATGGCCCCAGCCCCGGCCCCAGCCCAGCCATAAGCCCAGCCCCTGCCCCAGTCCCTGCCCTGCCCCAGCCCCAGCCCTGCACCGAACCCAGCTCCAGCCCCGGCCCCTGCCCCAGTCCCCGCCCCAGCCCAGCCCTGCTCCCAGCCCCCAGCCCCAGCCCCGGCTCCAGCCCTACCCCAGCCCAGCCCCAGCCCAAGGCCCAGACTCCAGCCTAGTCCCTGCTTCAGCGCCGGCCCCCAACCCAGCCCCAGCCCCGGCCCCAACCTCAGTCCCAGCCCTGCCCCAGCCTCGGGCCCAGCCCTGCCCCCGCCCAAGACCTAGACCAGCCCTGCCCTCAACCCAGCCCCAGCCCCAGCCCAGCCCTGCCCTCAGCCACAGCCCAGCCCCAGCCCGGCCCCGGCCCAGCCCAGCCACAGCCCAGTCCCTGCCCTGGACCCAGCCCCAGTCGCAGCCCCGGCCCAGACGCCAGCCCAGCCTCAGCCCCGGCTCCAGTCCCCGCCCCAGCCCAGCCCAGAACCCAGCCCAGCACCAGCCCCCGGCCCCCAGCCCAGACACTAGCCCAGCCTCAGCCCTGGCTCCAGTCCCCCGCCCCAGCCCAGCCCTGCTCCCAGCCCCGGCCCCCAGCCCAGCCCCCAGCCCCAGCCCAGCCCCAGCCACAGCCCTGCCCCAGCCCCAGCCCTAGCCCAGCCCTGCCCTCAGCCCAGCCCCAGCCCCAGCCCAGCCCTGCCCTCAGCCCAGGCCCAGCCCTAGCCCAGCCCTGCCCTCCGCCCCAGCCTGAGCCCCAGCCCTGCCCCAGTCCCTGCCCCAGCCCAGTCTTGGTCCCAGCCCAGCCTCTGCCCTGACCCAGCCCCAGCCCCAGCCCTGCCCTTGACTTGGTTCCAGCCCCGACCCCAGCCCTGCCCTCAGCCCCCAGCCCCAGCCCTGGCCCCACACTCGGCCCCAGCCCAGCCACAGCCCCTGGCGTGCCCCAGCCCCAGCCCCAGCCCAGCCCCAGCCCCGGCCCCTGCCCCAGCCCCAGCTCCAGTCCTGCCCCATCCCAGCCCCCATCCCCAGCCCTGCCCAAGCCCTGCCCTCAGCCCAGCCCCAGCCCCACCCCGGCCCCAGCCCTGTCCCCCAGCCCCAGCCACAGCCCAGCCCCAGCCCTGTCCCCAGCCCCAGCCCCAGCCCCAGCCACACCCTCGGCACCAGCCCAGCCCCAGCCCCAGCCCCAACCTTGGCCCCAGCCCAGCCCCAGTTCCAGCCCTGCCCCACCCCTGCCCCAGCCCTGCCCCAGCCCCGGCCCCAGCCCCAGCCCAAGACTCGGCCCCAGCCCTGCCCCAGCCCTACCCCAGCCGAGTCCCGGTCCCAGCCCAGGCCCAGCCCTGCCCCAGCCCCAGCCCTGCCCCCAGCCCAGCACCAGCCCCAGCCCTACCCCAGCCCTGCCCCAGCCACAGCCACAGCCCAGCCCCAACCCTGCCCCAGCCCCTGCCCCAGACCCAGGCACGGCCCCAGCCCTGCCCCAGCCCTGGCTCCTGCCCCAGCCCCGGCCCCACCCCAGCCGTTGCCCTGCCCCAAGTCTAGGTTCCAGCCCCAGCCCCAGCCCTGCCCCCAGCCCAGCCCTAGCCCAAGGCCCAGCCTCCTGCCTAGTCCTGCCCCAGCTCCAGCCCCTACCCAGCCTCAGCCCCGGCCTCAACCTCATTCTCAGCCCTGCTCACAGCCCCGGCCACAGCCCCAGCTCCAGCCCTACCTCAGCCCTACCCCAGCCTTGGGCCCATCCCTGTCCCAGGCCCAGCCCTGTCCCAGGCCAAGCCCAGAACCCAGCCCAGCCTCAGCTCTGGCCCCCAGCTCTGCCCCAGCCCCAGCCCCAGCCCTAGCCAAGCCCTGCCCTCAGCCCAGCCCCAGCCTACCCCCAGCCCTGTCCGCAGCCCTGCCCTGGACCCAGCCCCAGCCCCCACCCCAGCCCAGCCCCAGCCCTGCCCCAGGCCCAGCCCAGACCCCAGCCCAGCCCCACCCACGGCCCCCATCCCCGGCCCCAGCCCAGCCCTGGCCCAGCCCTGCACAGCCACAGCCCTAACCCAGCCCTGCCCTTAGCCCAGCCCCAGCCCTGCCCCAGCCTCAAGCCCAGCCCTGTCCCAGGCCCAGCCCAGACCCTAGCCCAGCCTCAGCCCCAGCCCCAGCCCTGCCGCAGCCCCTGCCCAGCCCCAGCCCCGGCCCCAGCCCCAGCCCCAGTCCTAGCCCAGCCATAGACTTGGTTCCAGCCCCCCGCCCCAGCCCAAGGCCCAGCCTCCACCCTAGTCCTGCCCTAGCCCCAGCCCCAGCCCCGGCTCCAGCCCTACCCCAGTCCCCGCCCCAGGCCAGTCCTGGTCCCAGCCCAGCCCCAGCCCTGCCCCAGCCCTAGCCCAGCCCTACCCTCAGGCCCCAGCCCCAGCCCCAGCCCCAGCCCTCACCCTCGGCCCCCAGCCCAGCCCCAGCTTTAGCCCAGCCCAGCCCCAGCCCCAGCCCAGCCCCAGCCCCGGCCCCTGCCCCAGCCCCAGCTCCAGTCCTGCCCCATCCCAGCCCCCATCCCCAGCCCTGCCCAAGC